>NC_037668.1:76821713-77094666 GCF_003255815.1 Theropithecus gelada
TGGCTACGGCCAGTCACAAATTCTTACTGCCTCCACCATATTAGCTTCTAGTCTCATTCCCTGATTCCCAAAACACTCAGAGAGGTTTCAGGATGATGAGGTCAATAGACAAGTGTGAGAAGCCAAAAGGGTGCTGTGGGATCCCATGAAGGAAATCAGTGAGGTCTAACTAGGGGCATCTTGACAAATTTCCTAAAGAGAAGGACTTAGGACTGTTTCTTATATGGTGGCTGGATTTCTCAAGGTGGAGAAAAGGGAAAGAGGGCTTGTGGGTCCTGGCAGAATCTTCTGTGTGAGCAAAGACCCAGAGATAGGGAATCACGTGTGCACCTACAGTGTGGTGAATATTCCAGTATGACGAGGGCATAGAGGACAAGGATGAGGTCTAGGAGGTGGTCCCGCTAAGGGCATACTCTAGAGTTTTCTTTTTTTTTTTTTTTCCTGAGACGGAGTCTCGCTCTGTCGCCCAGGCTGGAGTGCAGTGGTGCCATCTCAGCTCACTGCAAGCTCCCCCGCCTCCCGGGTTCACACCATTCTCCTGCCTCAGCCTCCCGAGAAGCTGGGACTACAGGCACCCGCCACCACGCCTGGCTAATTTTTTTGTATTTTTAATAGAGACAGGGTTTCACCGTGTTCTCCAGGATGGTCTTGATCTCCTGACCTTGTGATCCGCCTGCCTTGGCCTCCCAAAGTGCTGAGATTACAGCCTTGGGCCACCATGCCCAGCGCATACTCTAGAGTTTTCTGTGCCCTACTTAGGAGTTTGCCTTTTATTTTTGAGACAACTAAAACCCACTAAAGGGCACAGTGGTGGAGAAGAAGGCCTTGCTGATGTGTGCCCTTGGCCATGTCGGAAGCTGTAGACAGTGAGAATAGGCTCAGTGCAGTCTATTCCCACAAGACAAGCACAGGACAGGTAAGAGGGAACGAATGTTTGGAGGCAGTCTACCATGGCCCAGGGCTGTGTGAGGTACTTTTGTTCCTAGTACAACAACCCCATGGGAGAACCATTATAAACCCCCTTTTATAGAGGGGAATTGAGGCTCAGAGAGAATAGGGGTCCCTCTGAAGATCACACAGCTAGCAATGAGACAGAGTCAGTATTTTGCCCTGGGTCTACCTGACACCCTTGGCCTAAACTCTTACTGATGTCCCACTTTGCTTTTTAAGATCCAAGCAAACAGGCCAGAGCCACACATTTCCCAGGAACAAGCCACAGCCCTTGTTAAAAGTCTCCTCCTGATCCTCTAGGTAGAAATGACCACTACATTCTGGCCCTGACTATTTTTGTTGAAATGACCAATATCTGTAACCGTGTGCTCCTTGAGGACCCATCTCCTCTCTGTGTTCCTAGTTTCTGGCACAGGGTAGATGATCAGTCCCTGTTTGTAGAATGAATGAGCAAATTAATGATCAGACTGGGATTTTTCTAATTCCTCTTGGAGTTCATGACCCTCTTAACTGGAAACCAAAGCCAAAAGCAACCCTTGCAGTTTTCAGAAAGAGGCATGCTGAGGCTGAGGGCTGTGAGGATGACACACAGTTCTAGCATCAGAACCAAATTTACAGCAAATAGTTCCCATAAACAGCACAAGCTACTCGGTTAGGCTAATTTATGTTCACACCAGGGCTGTCCTGGCCCCCAAAGCCCAGAGCTCTTTACAATTCTAAAATGATTAAAAGCATCACACAAACCCATATTTTCCATTTTTATTAAAAGCACTAAAGCGGGCAGTGCTTTCTGCATGTCAATGGGGAGATACTTTCTGACCCAGGGAGAAAAGCCGAGGCAGAATCCTCCACATCCAGCTCTGGGTATCCTGCCTCAAAACCGCACTGTCCTTCTGTCCATTAGAGGAGCTCGCCCCCTTCACCCACTCCCTCTGCACCGTAGCCTGCCCCACCTAAGCCCACCTTTGCTCAGTCTATGTTCAATTAGAGGCACAACCCTACTTAAGATCTTTAAAGACTTCACTGTCCAAACTTCTTAATCTCCCATCCAAGGAAGGCCTTTCCCAGAATGGTGCAAACTGCCTGCTTCCCCTTCACCTTCTGCCGTGATTGATTCCAAGTTTCCTGAGGCCTCTGCAGCCACGCCTCCTGTACAGCTTGTGGAATTGTGAATCCATTAAACTTACGTTCATTATAAATTACCCAGTGTCAGGTAGTTCTTTATAGCAATATGAGAACAGGCTAATACAGTATGCTTCCGCACTTTGGAATGCCAGCTCAATGCGGGAAGGGAGTTGTGTATGCTTTGTTCCTTAGTCTAACCCCAGAACCTACAATGGTGCCTGGCACATAGTAGGCATTGAATAAATATCTATGAAAATAATAAAATTACATTTGTTTTTATAACAACAGAGGCATCTGCACCTTTGTTTAGTCACCTTTCTTTTAAAGAACTTGGTCAGCCGGGCGCGGTGGCTCACGCCTGTAATCCCAGCTCTTTGGGAGGCCGAGGCGGGTGGATCACCTGAGGTCGGGAGTTTGAGACCAGCCTGACCAACACGGAGAAACCCCATCTCGGCGGATCACGAGGTCAGGAGATCGAGACCATCCTGGCTAACACGGTGAAACCCCGTCTCTACTAAAAAATACAAAAAACTAGCCGGGCGCGGTGGCGGGCGCCTGTAGTCCCAGCTACTCGGGAGGCTGAGGCAGGAGAATGGCGTGAACCCGGGAGGCGGAGCTTGCAGTGAGCAGAGATCCGGCCACTGCACTCCAGCCTGGGCGGCAGAGCGAGACTCCGTCTCAAAAAAAAAAAAAAAAAAAATACAAAAAACTAGCCGGGCGCGGTGGCGGGCGCCTGTAGTCCCAACTACTCGGGAGGCTGAGGCAGGAGAATGGCGTGAACCCGGGAGGCGGAGCTTGCAGTGAGCTGAGATCCGGCCACTGCACTCCAGCCTGGGCGGCAGAGCGAGACTCCGTCTCAAAAAAAAAAAAAAAAAAAAAAGAAACCCCATCTCTACTAAAAATACAAAATTAGCTGGGCATGGTGGCACATGCCTATAATCCCAGCTACTAGGGAGGCGGAGGCAGGAGAACTGCTTGAACCTGGGAGGCAGAGGTTGCGGTGAGCCGAGATGGTGCCATTGCACTCCAGCCTGGGCAACAAGAGTGAAACTCCGCCTCAAAAAAAAAAAAAAAAACAAAACAAAACTCTAAAAAATAACAACAGAAAACCAAAAGTCTTACAACCAGTTTCTCCCCTGGCTCCATCCGGCACGCACNAAAAAAAAAAAAAAAAAAAAAAAAAAAAAAAAGAACTTGGTCTCAGTCTCAGGGCAACACTCCCAATGCAGGCAGAAAGCCTAGTTTATTTCCAGACTCTCCAACTTTCAACAAAGATGCTGCAGGAATCAAGGAGCCAAAAAGAAGGATCCACTTGTAAAGTTCATGCCATCAGGAATCTTAGAAATGTGAGCTGTCAACCTCAGGCTCATAGCAAGAAGGTAATACTTGGGACAGACCCACAGCACAAAGAAAGGCATTCTTTAAATGTAAACACTTTTAACATCACTACCAGTGCCCTGCCCCCTCCAAGGCATAATAACTGTGTTCAGTGTCACAGAAAGGAAAACACACATTAGCCAGATGGCAGGTTTCGGACGCACACCTGTGACATTATCTCTAATCATATACAGTCTATTTAATATCCGCTTTTTTGTGGGCTTCACGACTTACAATTATTGCCAGCAAGAAGAAAGGAAAAAAAAGGTAGGGAAGTGTTGGAAGGGAGGGGTATAGACAGGAGGAAAAATTCTGATAGCAATAAACTTGAGTGAGAAAGATAGGCCAGAGCTTATTAGAAAATACTAGAAACTATATTTGGATTAAAACTAAGAAAAATAAATTGTACATAAGCTGTGAGACTGTGCAAGTCAGGAAGATCTTATAAGGCTTTCAGACTGTCTCATTACATTGTGTATCTATGACAGTGGAAGGGAGTTAGTGGGAAGTTATGAAACGTGTCGGATTTAGGGTCCAAACTAAGTATTTCATAAATCTATATAGGACTTGGAAAGGCCTCCAAGGTTAACAGCTGAACTCCTTCATTTTATAAAGCAGAGGAAGGACCTGCAGGGCAAGGACTCAAATCTAGGCTTCCAGATTCAGAGCACAGCTGAATCCTCTATAGAAGGCAACTGTAACCAGAGGCCCTTTCTCATGTCAATTACCCAGGGTCTTGAAGTGGGAGGAATTTCCTTCAACTTTGGAACTGGGACCGGGAAGATGGCAGAGAACTTCTGAGAACAACATGAGGCTAAAATGGGAAACTCTTCTGGATCCAGTGATCCTAACACTCAAGATCATGGCCTGCTTGTGTGTGTGTGTGTGTGCATTTAGCAGGTGTGTACCTGTGGTATATAGGTATATGCCTATTGACAGAGCTGGGTTGTAACACTGGAACACAGGGCTAGAAGCAGAATCACCCACAGACAGGCAAGTTTCACTCCTGCTTTCCTTCCCACCAGTGCCTTGGCCTCCTTTCACCCTGTCTCTCACTCAGGTTTACCCATACCTCAAGACCACCAAGGAGGTCCCCCTCTCCATACCCAGAATACCTATGGTAGAGATGCACTGGTTTAGCCTCCCAAGCTTCAACTTCTGTCATCTCTCAGAACCCTCTTTGCTACTTGTAAAACCTTTATCTGAGTCTTAGCTTTCACTTGTATAAAAATTCTTACCTTTGCAGGATTGTGGTGAGGATTAAATATTACATTACTTTAAAGGGTACTAGTACAGTCAGACAATTTATTGGAGTAAGAATCTGTGTATATATTCTTGCATTTTTCCTTCCTCTCTTGCTCCAAGCAATAGTTAGGCTACTAGTCTTTGTTTCCCCTGGGGGTTTCTGAAGGAGAGGCAGTCAGAAGCTCCTTGGAGTCAGTGTTATTCTTGTGTTTTTGTGATGTTCAGTGTCCACTGAAGAGACTGCGGATTGTGGATGTCCTTGAGGGGAAAAGAAGGAGCCGGGAAGAATGGCTTTTGGGTGCAGATGCTGGGGGTTGTTTCCCAAATACAGAAGGGAATGAAGGTTGGTGAATCTGTTACCCGAATTCTATCCTGTGGCAGCATCCCAGGGTCAGCTCAGGTTGGTATGTCATGGACTTACGGTCTGGCAGATTTATCAAAGATCATTATGCCCATAGTAATGAATAGACGCAGAAGTGCAGGAACATGAGGGTGAAGGAAATGGTTGTGTTGGTGAGAACTGATCGGAGCCAATAATCAATAATCAGAGAGACAGAGAGACTACCCCAAATGCTTCTGATACTTTGATGCTGCATGAGATCCTGGGATCGTGGCAAAGTGTAGTGTTGGGGAGCCACAGAAATGACAGAGACTCAATTTACTGACCAGTCCAGTAGGTGGGCTACAAATTTAATTTAAATGCTTTTAACTAAAAAGAAATACATTTCTTCCATTACTGAGTTTATAGAACAAGATTCTACATTATAGTAGCCTGCCATGAAGAAATGCTCCCTAACAGGCAGATATCATTATTAATAAGTCACTAAATGTTCTTGAGTAAATAAAAATCATCATGTGGATCAGGTCACAGGAGTCAGTAAAGGTCTAGGAGTCAAGTCAAGACTTTTTAGCTTGCGCTAAAAAGCACAAGCAAAGAATCAGAAGAAAGCTGAACTCAAGGAACTGAAACAACCGAGTCAAAAATGACAAGAACCCAGTCCCAAATACCCTCTTCCAAAAACTTTCACTAAGCACGTATTTTGGACCAGGCACTAGATACTGGAGTCATAATGATAAATCAAACCTGGTCCCTAGCATCGAAAAGCCCCCAGTCTGATGGAGGGCACATAAAGAGATCACTTCAGTTTAAAACGCTTGTTGCTTGTTGCTGTTTTAGGAACCTCTTACAACAGGCCAGCTTCCTGTTTTAGCTCTACTGCCTTTTGTCTTCTGCGCAGAGGAGATTTGCTTTCAAATAAGATAAGACTTCAGGCACATAGGCGTGGCTAAATAAAACAACTCACCGGTCAGGCAGAGAATTTGGCGGCTGGAAGAAAGCATTTCCGAGCACAGGCACTACATGGGAACTTCACTCTACTCCCAGCTGAGTATGAGTGTGAGGATTTCCCTGCCCATGGAGCTCATACAACTATTAAATGGCAGAACTAGGCTTTTAGCTACGATTGTCAGACACTTAACCCTGAACTTTTTTCATTAAACCATGCTGTCTCCAGAAATGACCCTAGGAATTAATAGCTTATGTTCTAATAAGGGGAAGAGCAGAAATAAAAAATAGAATACACATCGTATTTATTTCCTAGGGCTGCCATAACAAATTACTACAAACTAGGTGACTTAATAGAAATTTATTGTATTACAGCGCTAGAGTCTAGAAGTCTAAAATTAAAGTGCAGAGAGTGCAGAGGCATGCTCTCTCCAAAAGTTCTAGGGAGTAATCTTAGAGGCAATAATCTTGCCTCTTCCAGCTTCTGGTGGTTGCTGGCAGTCTTTGGAGCTCCTTGGTTTGTGGCAGCATTATTCCAGTCTCTGCTTCTGTTGTCACATGGCATTCTCTCTGACTGTCTGTGTCCTTGTGTCTTCACATTGCCTTCTTTTAAGGATACAAGTCACTGAATTTAGGGCCAACCCGAATCCAGTGTAATCACATCTTCACTTGATTGCATCTGCAAAGACCTTCTTTCTTTCTCTTTTTTTAATTTAGAAAGTTTATTTTGCCAAGGTTGAGGACACATGCCTGTGACACAGCCATAGGGGGTCCTGACAACATGTGCCCAAGGTGGTCAGAGCACAGCTTGGTTTTATACATTTTAGGGAGATAAGAAACATCAATCAACATATGTAAAATGAACATTGGTTCAGTCTGGAACGGCAGGACAACTCGAAGTAAAAGCGGGGCAACTTGAAGCAGGGAGGGGGCTCCAGGGCACAGGTAGGTGAGAGACAAACAGTTGCATTCTTTTGAGTTTCTGATTAGCCTTTCCAAAGGAGGCAATCAGATACGCATTTATCTCAGTGAGCAGAGGGATGGCTTTAAATAGAATGGGAGGCAGGTTTGCCCTAAGCAGTTCCCAGCTTGACTTTTCCCTTTGGCTTAGTGATTTGGGAGCCCAGGATATTTTCCTTTAAACATTCCCCCCTTTTCTTTTTAAAAATCTTTTGGAGAAAGCATTTTAAAAGAAAATGAGTTTCTGGTTAGACCTTCTTTATAAATAAGGTCACATACACAGGTACCAGGGGTTTGGACTTTAATATATCTTTTAGGGGAATACAATTAGACTCAGAATACACCCCTTCAAAATACACACACCTGCATATACACAGACAGAAAGGAGAAACCTTCTGGAGTTCACTTATCTATTGTACACTGCTGAATATCCATGAGAACACCCCACAAAAATAGAAGTATACACTAAATAAACACATACTTGCCTGACAGCTGGGACTGCTCAGCTGACTTTAGACCTGCCTGTATCAATGGGTGCTTTGGACCATGACAGAGGAGCTAGAGGTAGAGGAGAGAATCTACCAACCCAAAATGTACCCAGTCCCTGTTACGGACTGAATGTTTGTGTTCTCCCTCAATTTATGTGTTGAACTCCTACCCTGCAATGTGACGGTCTTAGGAAGTGGGGCTTTGGGGAAGTAATGAGGTCATGAGGGTGGAGCCCTCATGACATGAATGAGATTAGTGCCCTTATGAAAAAGACTCCAGGCCGGCCGCGGTGGCTCACACCCCTAATCCCAACACTTTGGGAGGCCAAGGCGGGTGGATCACGAGATTAGGAGATCAAGACCATCCTGGCTAACACGGTGAAACCCCATCTCCACTAAAAATACAAAAATATTTAGCGGGGCGCAGTTGCGGGCCCCTGTAGTCCCAGCTACTCGGGAGGCTGAGGCAAAAGAATGGCGTGAACCTGGGAGGCGGAGCTTGCAGTGAGCCGAGATCAGCCACTGCACTCCAGCCTGGGCGACAGAGCGAGACTCTGTCTAAATAAATAAATAAAAAATAAAAAAGACTCCAGAGAGCTAGTTAGCTCTCTTTCTACCATTTCTACCATGTGAGGCTACAAGAAGTCAGTAGTGTCTGCAACCAGAGAGAGGGCCCTCACCAGAACCCAAGCATGCTAAAACTATGATCTCAGTCTTTCAGCCTCTAGTACTATAAGAAAAAAAGCTCCATTGTCTACAAGTCACCCAGTCTATGGTACTTTGTTATGGCAGCCTGGACTGACTAAGAAAATCATCTGATCATATAATGAGGAAACCAAGGAGCAAGAGGAGAAGGAACCTGTTTAAGCTTTCATCATGTACTGGCCACGAGAGTCCCACATGTTGGCCAACATCAGGAGGCTGGTTTGAGGAAAACATACTTCTGTAGCTTTTAAAAATATTTAGTCGACTTCAAAATGTGCAAACTCTTTGACCCAGCAATTCTACTGTTAGGAAATTAGCTGAATGGTTAATTAGCTGAAATGGTGAAGATTTAGCTACAAGGAAGCTTATCAAAGACATTAAGAAAGACAATATTAACAGTTACATAAACTGAACATTTACTTTATGTCAGACATTGTCCTAGGTGCTTTGCATACATTCTCATTTAATCCTCAAAACAACCTTTCATCTAAGATGAAAAAACCAATACTCAGGTTAATTAATTTTCTCAAGTACACACAGTTAATAATGTGAAGAACTTGGGTTGGAATCCACATCTATTTGATTCTAAAGCATCTCTTATACCATACCTTGTGTATAAAGTCATAAAGTCATCTTCAGGGGCCCCAAATGGAAATGCTAATGATTGGGAATTGGTTAAATACATTATGTGCATTAATATAATAAAATACAATAAGCCACTATATAAGCACTCTCCTCCAGGGTCACTTCTCACATGTCGTGTTGTAGGTTAATATCTGATGATATAGTATTTAAGGAAAAAAAGGTTGATTACACACAAAACTTACTGTGTGATATGTAGATACGTTTACTGGTTAGAGTGGGTAGATAAATAAATATAAACACACGAATCTCCATTATTTCTGGATAGTAGGATTACAGGCAAATTTTAAGTTTGATTTTTAATATTTATAATTTGCTACAGTGAACAAAGGATGAATTTAATGAGAAGAAAAAAAAGAATTTATATTTCAAAACAAAGAGGTTTCCAGTAGGTAGGAAGACAGGATTTCCTAAAAAGATATTTCTAAGACAGCATCTTTAGTCTTAATTTATGCTTCATCATATTAGCCTTTACCTCTCCAGACAAAGTTCATCCACCTATATGGTGGCAGTGTTTCACTAGTCAAAAGGGTTAATTTCCTGGGACTTAGCAGAAGTACCTGGGCAGTTAACGCTGCTTGGCAGCTGAGTATCAGAGGAATTTTAGGGCATGTTCCCTCTGTTCTGTGGTTAGAGGAATCTAATAATATCCCACCATTTCTTTTACTTCTTCCTTCTCCTGAAAATGCAGCAGGTAAAGTTTCTGATTGAATTTCATCTTGATTTCATTAAATATTCATAAAGGCCAATTAGAAGAGGAGAGAAAGAGGCCCCTTCTATCATCCCGTCAGAGGCCGGCTTGTTGACCGTCAGGCACGGGCCAGCCAGTGGTCAATTTGGCCATGATCTTCCGGCACTCTCCTCTGGGGTCACTTCTCACCATCTCAGCAAGAGACTCAGGTCTGGCAGGAAATGAGAGGCAGAGGCCAGGCAAGGAGAGACAGCTTATAATTCTGACAGCAAGGTGCTTAGCGTGTAGAATGCAAAATGCAAATGCTGGGAAACATCCTCAATCACTGCTGGAATGGAAATCTTTCCCAAATGAGCGATGACGATGGGAGAGAGCTGATTGCACTGAAGAAAAACTGCTTAAAATTCATAATCAATCAAGCAAGTTGATTTTAATCTTTTGTAACCAAGCTATCCTATTCTAGCTTCCTTTATTGGTCAACTGGAGCTTATCACGCCCTACCTTTTTCCCTCCATCTAGCTCAGACAGTAGGTGCCACTGGAGACACTGAGAGACTTGAGCATATCAGGAAAGTAGACTGGTAGGACTCAAAAGAGCTCATCCATCCTGATCATTTAATTTTACAGTTGGAGTGTGGAGGATAAGAGAAGGCAAAGGACTTGACAATGCTACGTGGGCAGTGGCAGTGAAACCAGCTTTCTGTCTGCAAGCCATTGAAGAATACTATGAAAGAACGTGTACCAAAAGTTTAGAGTTCTAGATTTGGGACCGGTTTTACTATGTGATATTGGAACAAAGCTGTGTAGTATTGGAACTAAGTGTTTATGCTATTTGCAGGTTGTCTGTTTCACATTCAAAAATGGCAATGGCAATAATAATGCCTTTCTCTCTACTTCACAGGGTTCTTGTGACATTCACATAATAAGAAAGGATATAAAAGTGCTTTGAAAATGGCAAAGCACCCTGCTATTATTAAACATCTCCTTTCATTTTCCAGATCCCTAGGTACTCCCCCTCTAAATCATATTCCACACAGGTATCTGCAAGTTGTTTTTAAAACTCAGACCTCCCCTTGCCATTTCCCTGTTTAACGCTTCTCACATTGTCCTTTGGACAAAGTCTAAGCTCTAAGTGTAGCATTCAGGAACCTTCACAATTTTGGGAATTTGCCTTCTCTTCTCTGAGCTTCAGTTTCCTGTTCATAAAAAAAGAAAACTACTACCTACCTGAGAAGGCTGCTGTGATTAGAATTCACATCTACAAAGTGATCAGAATGACTTCTGGCACATCATAGCTGGCCTATGTAGCTTAATTATAATCTTACTAAGTTTCACAATGATTCTGGAAGATGGCTACAGAAGAAGCAATTTTCACCCTGATTTTACAAGACACAAGAAGCCCAGAGAGGTGAAGACATTTAATAATGGCTACACAGCCAGAACTCAGACCTGAGATTTCACTCTTGGGCTTTTGGCTCACGGAGGTAGGGGATGCAATGGGAAGTAGGTAGGAGGAGAAGCAGGTGTGGTGCTATCTCAGGCTGCCAGCATGAAATGATTCTTTTCTGAGATACCTCTGCCTTGTCCAAAAGGTAGAGAATATAATTTTATTTTCTAACATGATCACAAGGCCATAGGTTGTAGGCCTCTCCAACTTCTCTTGCCTCATTTCAAACTAGCGGAAAATGAAATGAAGCAAAGAATAGTTATCTTATGCTAAACAGTTGCTTGAATAAAAAAGGAAAAACGAAATTCTCAAACAATAAGTTAATAGTTTTTTTTAATTGCTCAGCTTCTCCTCTAAGCCACATTTCCAGGCAGCAAAGAGAAATTGAGTGGAAATGTATAAATTGTTGCAAACAAATGTCTCATTCAAAAGAGATTTCCTCAAGATACCAGGCTCCATATGAGGTAGCTTGGTGAGCCATGGGATGGGAGTAAGGAAACCTGGATCTGGCCTCACTTGGCTTAATTTTTTCTTTCCTGTTCTTCTTATGCATCAACTCAGGCCTGCTACAAGTCCCAGATCCACCTTGATATGAAACAAAAGGACGAGCATTCCAAAAATTCAACTTTATTCCTTCATTCATTTAACAAATATTTATTGAGCATCTACCATGTCCCAAGCTGTTTGCCAGGTGGAATACAAAGATAAGAAAACAGACACAGATTCTGCCCTCATCTAGCATTTACAGTTTATTAGAGGAAGAAAGACTTTTAAAATAATCAGATATTCATGTATATGATTTCACCCTTTAATAAATATCATGAAGAAATAAATACTGGGAGCTATGAAATATTAACAGCAGTATCAGATGTAATCAGGGGCTGGGGTGGGGTCAGAAAAGATTCCCATGAGGAGGAAACATTTGAGCTGAGAGGCATCTGGAGTTAAGAAGGCAAAGGGATGTGAGTGGGGTGAGGTTGGAGTGCTCTAGTCAGACAGGACAGCATGTATTAAGGCTCTGAGGTAAGGGGGAACAATGGCATATTCAAGGAATTGAGAGATCAGAGTGTCTGGAGTATAGAGATGGGGACCAAGAAAGATGAGGCTAGAGATGAGAGAAGGGTGCAGACCCCACACAGCCTTCTAGGCCAGGGAATATAATCTGGGAAACAAATTATTCTAAGCATGAGAGAAGCCATTAGAGAATTTTTAAAAGAGGATGGGCATGATCAGATTTGTACTGCAAAAAATCCACTAAATCCTAGCAGGCTTTGTTATAAAAATGTCATACTAATTCTGAAATTCATATGAAAATGCAAAGGACCCAGAATACCCAAAATAACTTTGAAAAAGAAGAAAGTTGATGTACTGACACTACCTGATTTAAAGACTTATTATAAACATACAGTAATCAAGACAGTGTGGTTTGGTTTTAGCATAATTAGATCCATGAAACAGAATAGAGTCCAGAAATAGACCCACACATATATAGACAACCAGTTTTCGACAAAGATTTGAAAGCAATTCAGTGTAGAAAAAAAGTTTTTTCAACAAATGGAGCTGAAACAATTGGTTATCCATATGGGGGAAAATAAGAATTTTGATCCATACCTCACACCACATATGTAAATTCACTGAAAATGGTGCATAGTCCTAAATGTAAAACCCAAAACTCTAAAATTCTAGAAGAAAACATAGGAGAAGACCTTCACAACCTTGGATTAGGGAAAGATTTCTTAGATACAACACCAAAAGCATGATCCATAAAAGAGGAAACTGATCAAAATTTTAAAACTTCTAATTGAAAGAACTGTTAAGAGAATTAAAAGACAAACCATAGATTAGGAGAAAATATTTGCAACTAATATATCTGATAAAGGGCTTGAATCTAGAATATGTATATAAAAACTCTAAAATGAAATAATAGAAAAAAAACAAGCAACCTAATTTTAGTAAAAGCAGGCAAAAGATCTGAACAGATGCTTTACTGAAGGAGATATATAGATAGTAAGTAAGCACATAAGAAAGGCTCAATATCATTAGTCATTAGGAAAATGCAAACTAAAACCACAATGAGATATCACTAGACAACTATTAGAATGAATAAAATTAAGACTGTCCATACCAAGTGTTGGTAAGGAATGAAGGAACTGTAATTGTCATACACTACTGTTGGGAATATAAAATAGCACAGCCACCTTGGAATGAAGTTTGGCAATATCTTAAAATATTAAATGTAAACTATCATATGATCCAGATACTCCAATCCTGGGTATTTTTCCAAGAGAAATGGAAGCATATGTCCTTGCAAAAAGTTGTATATGGATGTTAAAAGTAGCTTTATTTGTAATAGTCAAACCTGGAGAAAATTCAAATGTGCACCAATTCAAACCTGGAAATAAGCAAATTGTGGTATATCTATACAATAAAATACTACTCCACAATAAAAAGGAATGACCCACTGATGCACACAACATGGATGAATCTCAGAATAATCATTCTGAGTAAAATAAGCCTAACAAAAAGCATACATATTGTATAATTCCATTTTTATAAAATTCTAGAAAATGCTGTATAATTCTGTTTATGTAAAATCTAGAAAATGCAAACTATAGTGGCAGAAAGAAGAGCTTGTGGTTATGTGAGGATGAGTGGGAGTAGGGGAGGGAGTGAGAAGAAGAGATTACATAGGGGCACAAGGAAATGTTTGAGGGTGGTATATTGTTTATAATTTGATTGTGGTAATAGCGTATTAGTCCATTTTTATGCTGCTGATAAAGACATACCTGAGACTGGGCAATTTACAAAAGAAAGAGATTTGCTGGACTTATAGTTCCATGTGGCTGGGGAGGCCTCACAATCATGGCGGAAGGTGAAAGGCACGTCTCACATGGCAGCAGACAAGAGAAGAGAGCTTGTGCAGGGAAACTCCCCATTATATAATTATCAGATCTCATGAGACTTATTCACTATCATGAGAACAGCACAGGAAAGACCTGCCCCCATGATTCAGTTACCTCCCACCAGGTCCCTCCTGCAACATGTGGGAATTCAAGTTGAGATTTGGGTGGGGACACAGCCAAACCATATCAGATAGTTTCTTCAGTGTATACATATGCCAAAAAATGTATCAAACTGTACACTTTAAATATGTGCATTTTATTATATATCAATTATATCTCAACTAATTTTTTTAAAATACAAAACTAAAAACTAGATGTTATGAGGAAAATGAATAGGAACTATATGGTGGTAGTGGGAGGGAAGGCACAAGTGAGTTTTCAATGAACAGTTAGAAGGCTGTAATAAAAGTCCAGGAGTCTGATGTTGATAATTTAGAAGAGAAGAAAAACAGTGGAGATGCTAAGAAGCAGAAGGATCCAAAGTATTTAGTGGTTAAGAAGGAAAGAACTGGTGGTGGATTGGAAAGAGAGGAGTGGAGTGTTGAAGAGTGAGGGCTAAAGGATGAAATCTAGATTTTTGGACTGCCTACTCTGTGCCATAGTGAAATGTATTCAGTATTCAAGGAATACAGAAGGAAGCCCTCATCTCCTCTTTCACCTTCATCCCCTCCATATCCCCATTATCACTTCCCTGGTTTAGATAGTATCATCTTTTGCTTGCATTGGTACAACAGCTTCTTCCCTAATCTTCTCATATCTAGATTTGCCTTTGGCAATTGATCCTTACACTAGAGACCGCAGTAAACTTCCTAAATGTCCTGTCTGGCCATTTCATTCTCATGCTAAATTCCTTTCTATAATTCCCCATTGCCCTCAGGATGATGTTCAAGGTCCTTAGCCTGGCACTTATGAGGCCTTCTAAGGCTTGGCCCCTCTCATCTTCTGCAGTCCTCTGGCCCTGCCTGCCAACACCTGGACTTAGCTCTAGATATAATGAATTGCTTGTAGCTTCTTGTATCTTCTCACCTCCTTGCCTGTGCATAAATTGATTTCATTTGCCCCAAACTTGCTTCTTGTAGTATCATCCGGTGCTCAAGGCTTAGTTTGTGCTCTTTCAGCATTTTGTGGATCCTTTTATCAGAGCAAATATTTCTCTAATTGGAATTTGTCTGCAACTCTGATTTGGTCTCTCTTCTTGGACCTTTTCTCTTTCATATCTGTACACATCTCCTTTCATCTCTCCTCCAAGTCTGGTAATCTGTTTGTTTCTCCTGGAACCCTCCCAGAATCTGAGTCCTATCCAGATTAAGTGAGGTTCAAGTGCAGAGTCGGTGCCTGAGGGATATCTGTGGAAGGTGTGACAGTCTCAGTTTTGAGCCTCAGGCTTTGCTTCTTATGTGCAATGTTGCCAGTCCTAATCAGCTATTTGCTTGTAGACTTGGCCTGACTCCCTAGCCCCTGGGATCTGCCTATCTGCTGAGAGCTCTGTACTTTATCTTGCAGATTACTGGCTCAGCTCAATGGGAGACTCTTACAGGATTTGGACACCAGGTGATGGCTTCAGTGATGTTGTCAGGGTTTGGTGTCTTGTTCAGCATTTCTCCTACCGCTAGAGGCATGCACTGGACACTCCTTGTCTTTCATGCCTCGTCTAGTGCCACAGTTGTTTCCTTCTTCACACATTGTTTGACTCTATGGAGTCAAATCTGTGCCAGGCATTGGGGAGATAAAGACAGGTGAGATATAGTCACTGGCCTCAGGTAGCTCCAAATGTGTCACCAAACAAGTTATTCCCACCTCCTTGCCTGTGTGTAAATTCTCATTCCCTGATTCTTGGCTTCCCCATCTGTAAAATAATGTTTAAGGTGCTTTTTCCTTTAATAACCTCATGCTTCTAAGATTAGAATGGAGCAAGTGACAGGAAGGTGAAGAAGAGTAAACTGTAGATGATGAGAAGCTAACCACCTGAAAGAAAACATGCAGCATTAATAAAATGATCTCTGCCAGGCGTGGTGGCTGACGGCTGCAATCCCAGCACTTTGGGAGGCTGAGGTGGGTGGATCGCCTGAGGTCAGGAGTTTGAGACCAGCCTGACCAACATGGTGAAACCCAATCTCTACTAAATATACAAAAATTAACCGGGCACGGTGGTGGGCACCTGTAATCCCAGCTACTCGGGATGTTGAGGTAGGAGAATCATTTGAACCTGGGACGCAGAGGTTGCAGTAGCTGAGATCACACCATTGCACTCCAGCCTAGGTGAGAGAGAGACTCCATCTCAAGGAAAATAATAATACAATAAAATGGTCTCAATTACTGCTTGGCTAATCAGTGAACTTCTCTATAAAAGAAACAACTATGGTTGTGCTGAAATACACATGGCCATGGGTTGCTGTCATTGCTCAAAGTCTAGTGTTTGTGTTTAAAGCATGGGCTATAAAGCAAGTAGCATGTCAAATGTTTATCTGACAGTTTAAGACAGAAGTTTCTGCGATGCATGGCCTGTGTCTTCAGGAGGCAGTTTAGAGTAAAGGTTAAGAATAAAGTTTCAGAGCTGTCTATCTCTATTCAAATACCAACTCAACAAATTCTTGGTTGTGTAAACTTGGGCTAATAACTATGCCTTTCTGTGCCTCTGTTTCCTCATATGTAAAATGGGAATATAACAAAAAACCTACCTCGAGTAATTGTGAGGATTAAATAAGTTAATAAACATTAGCATGAGGTCAGTGCTCAATAATTATTATTGAGCAATATTAGCAATAATTATTCTTATCTAAAAAGACCTAGGACCAATTTTGATTTCCCAAAGAAGAAACATGTAATTGCCAACATAGAAAAACTTGAATGCAAGAATTATGAACAAACCTAACATTCATGTGTTGCTGCTTCCATTGGCTCATGCTTCTTCCTAGTGTCATAAGGTGAGAAGCTGTACACAGTCTGCAGTTGCAAGGCTCATGACACTCTCCAATAATAAATGTGATCATGTTCTCTGGAGGATTTTCTATTTCAAAATTATAATTACAATCCAATGGCTTAATTTAATCAGATCCTTCAATCTACCTAAAAAGCTGGTGCAGAATAGAATAGGAAATTATGAGCCTGCATAACTAACAAGGAATCTTTAGGAGGTATAATCATAAATTGTGGGTTACTCATTGGATGCAAGGCCCTGTCCTTTTCAAGGGTCCTCAACCTTCCGAATCTTTCAGTCCTACCAGTCCTTCTACGAAAGACACTTACAGCAAGAGGGAAGCAAAAAGCACAGTTTCCAAGGAGTTTATTTGTATGCTTGCAGGCCTTCTATTTTTACATTTACCACTTATGGTAAAAATTTAGGGACATAAATATTGCAACAATGTTTGGTAACAAATGTACTGCAATGTCTTTAAAACATAGTCAAAAAAGTAATGTAGAAATCATTGAGAATAAATACTAATTTGAATGCAATCTAAAACACAGTTATAATAAACAACAAAATAATTCAAAAGATAGTGAATCAATGTATCTCATGTAGGTTTCTGAAATTAAGAGAAGTTTAACAGCTATCATTTATTCGAGAACTTCCCGTTCTTAGCACTTCATAGCAATTTTATTCTCTCAATAACCCTTTGAAGTAAGTATTAGTGTTATCTCCTTTTTACAGATGGGAAAACTAAGGCATAGAATGATTAAGTAGTCTGCCTACACTGACTCTAGTGACTGTGTGTAAAGTTCAGGCCCATCTAGTCTCGCTATGTCGCATAGCTGATGAATGTACCTTTTTGGTTGAGATCCACCATTCTAAGTATTACCCCCAAATCAGACATGGCAATACTACCACAGCAACAATTACCCAGGCCCTCTAGCTTTCACTTACTGACAATACCTAGTAGTATTCATCCATTTATTTGAAAAATACTGATTGACCACTTACAATGCGCCAGACTCTTACAGGAACTAGGAACATAATGATGAGTAAAAGTGACAAAATCCCTGCCCCCATGGAGCTTACTTTTAAATGAAGGAAACAGACAATAACTAAAATGGGTAAAATTTATAGTATTTTAAGGTAGTGATAAGTGCCATGAAGCAAATCAAAAAGGGAAGCAAGATAATGGGTGTTCAGGTATTAACTTAAAATTTTAGATAGGGAAGGTAAGGGAAATCTCATTGAGAATATGACATGAAAAACCAAAGAGGGGAGGAAACCACAGAGATAAGAGGTATGTTACACAATAAACTTAATCTTCTTGTTCACCCATGAAAACAAACACAGCATGTTATTTTACCTAGAAAATCAAACTCCTTGAACTTGGAGAGAGATAAATCATATACTGATTTTGACTGTGTGCCAGGCATCATACTAGGCACTGTGGAGTATGCAGAGACAAAAGACAGAGTCCCTGCCCTTAGCAAGCTTGGGTTACTGGGGAGAAAAGTATGTGAGGGATGGCTGTCTTACAAAGTATGTGAGGGAGGGACAGTAAGTTTTAAAACAGAGGAATAAACAATTCTACAGAGGAAATGGTTACCACAAATTGGAAAGGGATTAGGGGTGAGGGAGGTAGACCTTGGAGCTGAGATGGGCCCCCAGGTCAGAGGAACAAATGGAACAGCATATTCAGAGATGGGGGCCTGGAAAACAGAGAAATGCTGGTAATGACATTGTATGCAGATGGAGCGAGGGGAGCTAGGGAAGATTTGTGAGAAAGGTAAAAGGAGGTAAAAATTTATCTAATTTGGCTATTTCCTGTCATGAAAACAAAGAAATAAAATGATTTGCATTAATTGGCTTATGTGATTAGGCAGCTTAATACAATACAGAATCATTTTAAATCTGCAGAGGAATGATGTGAGCTATAAATAAGTAAATAAGTACATTGTACAATAGATGACTGAAGAAGATACGTTTCCTTCTGTGGTCACAAAAAACCACTTCACTGTCTGTACATCTGAGCTGAGTTTACATCAACTGTGAAAAACAGCCAGGCCTGCAGAGGTGTGGAATATGGTCTTGAGGTAAGACAACAAGAACTGGTGACATCTGGGATGCCACTCAAACTTTCTGTATCTTGTTTCCCTCACTGGACAATGTGGGTGATCTTTACACTGCCTGCTTTTTAGGGTTGTGTGGTTTCAATGTGGTCTTGGATATGAAACGCATTTTGCGAGCTTTGAAGTACTGAGTTAGCACCCACATGCAACTTTGCCTTATTGAATTTAAGTGAACAATTTTAAATGAGAATTAGAGATTGGAGGAAATCCTTCTACTTCTTATGTTTAGCCATGTGGATTTGGGAAAATCTTAGAACCTCTGTTTTCTCATCTAGAAGATGGAGCCTAATAATAACTAATAAGATAGTAATAAACTTTGAGTGAAATAATGCAGCCATCATACTATGTTGCTCAATAAATGAGCACTTCTGTTCACTTTTTGAGCATTCTAAAGGTCCATATGTTTCTCAAAACAGGAGAGTGGGCATAATCTATGACCACAGTTTATTATTATAATCTATAAGTGCTCCATTCTGGGGCAAGCCAGGGAGGAAAGGCCTGGTGGTAAGACACCCTGAAGGCTTATATGAAGCAGCCTGAGAGAAGCTCTAGCCTACACAATCCATCATTCCACAGCCTGGAGGTCCTCACCCTGAAATGATTCACATCTGCAATCTTTTGGGGCCCGTGACCCTTATTCAGGTCAGCTCAAATAACTTTTGCTGGGTACATGCTGTTTTGGTCATAACGTACGTGCTAAGATATAGACAAGCTTAAAATTCAGAGGGGGCTCATGATAAAGTTGGGGATGCACTGTGATAAATGCAGGGTGCTGAGGACCCCAGTGAGAGCCGCATACTCCATCCTGAGGAATCCTGGAAGAGAGCTCAGAATCGTGGAAATAGTGCCATATCATGGAGTGTGAGTTTGCCAGGCCAAGAAAAGGAGGGTAAAGAGAGAATTGCTTGAGCAGAAGTATGGAATGTTAAAAGAACAGTATGTGAGTGTGTGTGTGTGTAGTGATATCTTGAGAAGGCTAGGTTAGGGAATGTTGACTTTCAAAATTTTCTTGTGATAGTTTCAAGCTCCTTCTTTCCCCTTCTGCTAAAGGTTTTGCAGTCCCCTCTTCTAAGAGCCACTCCTAAGACTCCCTGTTCTTTTTGGGAAGGCAGTAATTTGCTCCTGACCTTGTAAGAGAACAGCCCTCAGCCAAACTGTGATTCTCTCCTCCAGGCCCCAGCTGACATCTTGTAATTATGCCAAATCCCAGTCACTTCATAAAGGGTCAGCTTACTCTCACAGGGTCACCCTGATTCATGTCAAACTCTTTAAAGTAGTGAACAAAGTTGCCTTTTCAAAAATTTTGGAAAAAAAAAAAAAAGATTCAACCAATACAGCATTTCTTCTTTTCTTCATGCTATCTCATGCCAAGACTCTAATTTTATAGGCAAGTTGTGAATCTCCCTGAAAATAAAGTAAATTCCCTATAAGGGAGGTCTTATGGATTTATTGCAATGGCATTTTTAAGTACACAAATGTCTTGTTTATTCCAAATTATCTATGGGTTTATGGAAGTAAGAATATTTTAGTATATTGAGCACTAGCAACATGCCAGGCAATGAGCTAGTGCCTCTATTTATGTTATCTGATTTAATTCTCACATCACCTCATGAATTAGAAGTGTTTTTTTCCATTGAACAGTGGAGAAAACTGAAGCTTAGGAAGGTAAAGTTATTTTTCCATTCTACCCCGAGAAAAGGGAGGAGTTGGTAATGAAACCCAGGTCCATTACTCCAGAGCCTATGCTCCTGCAGAGCCTTAGTCTTTCACATATGTAGTTTCTAGACAACTCAGCAAATTCCAAAGCTTTCTCGTCATTTTTGGTATTTTGAATGTAATCTTTTAAAGTTATACCCTCTTTTGTGTTCCTATATAGGCAAAGCAAAACATAAATCAACCTTGTCTTTTTTTTTTTTTTTTTTTTAAGGGCTAGTTTTTGCATCTACTCTGAACACCCTCCAAACACTGTGCTCTTGCCTTGTTTGGTTAGCTTTTAAATGATCATTGGATTTTGCATGCAGTTATATTACTAGCAGTATAGCAGATTTGCCTCTTGCGAATCCTCCCAGTCCCTTTACATTTGCTGCTTATAAATTGTGTTAGGCTACTAAATAAAATAGCTATGCTTATTTGAGTATGCCCAAAACAAGGCATCATAGGGTTGAAGATAGTTGGAGTGTCCAGAATATGTGAAGAGTGTCATCATTTTAATGCATATGTTTGTAATGATAGTTACAAATAAGTTAACATGACATAGGAAATGTCATGCTGGTCACGGTTCTGTCTGTTTTCATTTCAGTACTCAATAAGGAATTTACTCTTCCTATTGAAAGGATTAAAGGCAAACTCTCCTCCCATCTGTACCTCCATAGCTAAGGCAGCAGTCATTAGACACAGCATGTTCAGATTCTTTAGAGAGAGAGAGAGAGATGTTGGTCTTAAACTCAGAGGGAGAAATGATTTCCCCTGATTCATAAGCAATGGCCATTTTGCAGAACCTACTGGAGGAATGCAAAACCTCTTCAGACAAACCATTGTTGAAGACTGCAATTAGAGTGAATTTGGAGCAAGCCCATAAGCAGGAACTAAATTTTTTCCTCAAGTAATAACAAGATTCCTATTACTAGGAAGTGATATATCAGTATTAACTTGCTTGGGAAAAAACAGTGAGCACATGAAAGACAGGAAGATATCAAAGCATCTGCAATGCAGTAGAAAGAGAAATACGTATGAAACATATAGAACACATACCATTCTTTTAGTACATGTAACCACAAGTTTCCTTTCCATCAATTTCTTATTGAGAAGGAATTGAAAGCATATATAGAACTCCAGTGAATGCCTTGAAATATACCATATTTATGTTTATGTTTTCTATATATAGTTTCTATAGTTAGTTCTCATCCCATGTGGTGCATTCCTTCTCACTAAATCCTCTTGCTTTTCCATAAATTCTGATTTTGAGACTCTCACTCAGCATTGTGACAAAGATTTGGACTTAATGGACTCTATCTAACTATTGCAGTCAAATTTTTATTTCCCAGAATGTGCCAAAGGAAGTAAACGATCCAATTAGAAAGAATTTCCTTAATGAATCTGAATTTTGTCTCAATGTGTAATACAATAAACAGGGACCTTGTGACATATACCAAGAAGTCTTTAGTTTTCTGGATTCACATAGATGAGGCTGAGTGAATGGCAACCCTGACTATATTAAGCAGGTAAGTAGGTGCCCAGTGAATACCACTGTTCTCACTTGAAGTGAAATGCGACTGAACCATAATTTCTGAGAGTAGATGAAATTCACTGAACATTATTATTGATCAGGACTCTCTAAAATAAACTTCCTAAAATAATTTAAAGCCATTTTTAGTTGAGGCAATAGGATGCTGGTGTTCTCATTGAAGACTTTTGGTGTAGTAGATTCACTAACAGTTATTTTGAGATGCTCCCTAGCTCCTTAAAAGAAGAAAGTCTTTCCACATCACCCAGATGCAGAAAAATATGCAGACCCCCCAAGAGCTTAAGAAAAACATTCATTAAGACAGACTGTCAAAACAGTCAGCTCACAACCAAATTTAGGAACTTCATAAACAAGGCATGGGGTGACAGAAGCAAGAGAAAGATGACAGTTCTGACAGGCTTTTTTTTTCCCTTCAGTAAACTGCCCGTGGGTGCCCTGACCACTGGTTTCAGTGTCGAGGCATCCCGAGGGAAAGGCATTCAGGGTAGAAGAGGTGGCCATAATTGCTGCTTGTCATTAATATTTTTACCAAATGGATTTCTCCATATGGCAGTTCCTTTCTGTCATGGGTTATTTATAATCCTTCCAGTCTTTACCACCAAAGCTAATCTATATCACATCAGTAAAAACATTCCTAGGCCATTGGGTTGAGTTCCCTTAATTTATTTCCAGGAGGCAGGGCTGTTAGGGTGAAGGCTGAATAAGCACAGATATGCTTGTGGCTTTGTTGGCTAATATAAAATAGGATTCTTTGATGTTTCTGGACAGAACTGGTATTTTGATCAGTTTTGTGTGACCCTTTAAAAAAGAACGTAGCCTGTTTCTGATCCCATCAGGCTCATTCATCTTTCATTTGAACTTACATGTGAAAATTCTATTCTCCCATTTATTGTCTCATTTGATAACTATTGATGATCTCCTACTTTATGCTAGGTCCTTTGCTAGGCACCGGGACTGAAAGAAGAATAGGACATACTTCCTTCTTATAAGGAGCCCTAGCTCCTCCACCAGCTAGCAGGTGATCTTGTTTAAGAGACTTCATCTCTCTGTTTTCTTGTCTATAAATTAGAAATCATAAGGACCAACTTATAGGTTATTGAAAGGATAAACAGGAGATTGCATGACAGATATTTAACCCAACACCTAACACATTATAAGCACTCATATATGGTACTTACTATCATCCAAATTATTATAGTTCATATTATTAGCAATGGCTGGCTCCAGTGCTGCCTTCTTTGAAATATTTTCACCAATTTTGTCAGTTAAAAGTAATTTCTCCTTTTCCTTTCCTTAGGGTTCTATAGCATATTAGACCCTTAGTTATTACTTATTTCATTCATCTTCCATTATAAATAATTGCATTATATTTATAATTGCATCTTCTGTTATAAACTATTTCAGTAAACTGTGAACTGCATAAGGGCAGATATCATTTCTCATTTCCCTCTATTTAATATTAATTCACTCATTCATTCATGTAAAGAGCATATACTGAGCATTTATGATATGCCAGACACTCTGCTTGCCACGGAAAATATAGGGAAGAATCATAATAAAACCATGGTCTAGTTCTTGCTATCATGTTTATTGGTTGTAGGGTAAACACACCTGACAGCAACAATGTGAGCATACCCTTAGATTTATCCTGTATAGCATATGTACCTGAATATGTGTTCCAAGCTAGGGAATCCAGGAGTGGCCAGCCTAGAGATTTGTTGCTTATCTATGATAAACATCTGAACCACCAGCTCATCCCATTGAGCACAAGCCATACAGAGGATTGAGGAGTTGGGTTTTGGGTTAAATGGAGGTTGTCAGTTGAATATTGCTAGGGGGAGAGTGTTAAGTGAAAATGCTGTTTGCAGGAAGTTATGGTTTTCCTGCTCAGGCCATTGCCATTGGGTTATGTTGTCCAGACCACTGCCACTGGACTGTAGGAAGGCAGATATGATGTTGTTCAGCCTGCTGCCACTGTACCATATGTAAGGTGGATATGTCGTCCAGCCCACTGCCAATGGACTGTATGCAAGGCAGATATCTGGTCCAGCTCACTGACATTGGACCATTTCTGTACATAAGGCGGTTTCCTGTCCAGTCACTGGGCTCTCTCCCCTGTAGGTAAGCCCCTAATGAAACCTCATTTCTTGTTTGCTAGCTTTGGGTCTCTTCTTTGGCCTCTTGAACCTAGTGCTTTCCCTACTGAGGTTACTAGGAGCTTGGCACAACGGTATTGGAGACAGATAAGTAGCCTGACCAGCCTATGAAAGGAGTAGGCATAGGGATCTATTAGAATAAACATGAGGGATAATAAACTCAGACCATAAGAGTTGGTGAAAGTGCCCTAAAGAAAGTAGCATATAAACTTAATTCTGAGGGTCAAGTAGGAGTCAGCTAAGATAGTGTGAAAGGGGCAAGGAAAAAATTTCTGACAAAGGAAAGATCCAGAGGGAAAAGAAAGCAAGATGCATTCAAAGAACTACAAAGTTTTATATCACTACAGGAAGAACTAGGAGGACAGGAGTGAGACGAGTTGAAGACATAGGGAAACACTGGATCATGCAAGGCCTTGGAAGGCACTTTAAAAAGAATATGGGAAGTCACCAGAGAGTTTTAAGCAGGGGAGTGACATGATGGTCATCTAAACTAGAGTGGTGGAGAGGTAGTGGGGGAAAGGACATCTTTGGAAGATCAGAATCAATACAAGTGAGTGATTGAGTCCTATTGCTGTTGAGGATGGGGGAGTGAGAGGAGACATAGATAGCTTAAGGCAGGAGTCCCCAAACCCCAGGTCTGTGGCCTGTTAGGAACTGGGATGCACAGGAGGAGGTGAGCAGCAGGCAAGAGAGCAAAGCTTCATCCGTATTTACAGCCACTCCTCATCACTCACATTACCATCTGAGCTCCACCTCCTGTCAGACCAACAGCAGCCTTAGATTCTCATAGGAGTGTGAACCCTACTGTGAACTGCACATGTGAAGGATCTAGGTTGTGGGTTCCTTATGACAATCTAGTGCCTGATGATCTGTTACTGTCTCCTATCACCCTCAATGGGGCTGTTTTATTTGCAGGAAAACAAGCTCAGGGCTCCCACTAATTCTACATTATGGTAAGTTGTATACTTATTTCATTATATGTTACACTGTAATAATAATATAAATAAAGTACACAAAAAATATAATGTGCTTGAATCATCCCAAAACCATCCCCCACCCTGACCCAGTCTGTGAAAAAGTTGTCTTCCATGAAACTGGTCCCCAGTGCCAAAAAGGCTGGGAACTGCTGGCTTAAGGGTTTCTGGATCTGAGTACATAGTCATGGAATTTTCATACCCATGAAAGAAGGGTTGGTTTAAAATCTGGGGAAAGATACTGAGTTCTGTTTTAAAACACATTTCGGGTGCCTGAGATATCACAGTGGAGATATCAAGTGGGGAAGTTGGAGGAAAGATTGGAAGTTCAAGAAAAAACAAAGTAGCAAAGCACAGATTTCGCTGTATGCTGCAGAGAAATGATAACTGAAGCCATGAGAGGGGATAAGATCATACAAGAAGGCTGTGGAGAATGAAAAGAGAAGGCAGCCTAGGATGGAACCCTGAAGAATTCTAAGATCTGAATATTAGATAAGAATTGCTAACAAAGCTGACTGGAAGGGTGTGGTGGAGGAGATAGAAGGGCACTCAGCAGAATGCTATGTCACAGTAGCCTATGGAAAATAGTGTTTCCAGATGAAGAGGATGGTCAGTAGTGTCATTAAAAAAACAGAACGGCATTTGCTGAGCTTGGGCAGAGAAGCTTCAGTAAAGTTAAGTGGGGCAGATGCCAATCTGTAAAGGATTGAGGAATTAGTGGGAAATGAGGGAGTGGAGATAACAAATACAGTAAATTCTTTTACAGAACTTTGTGAAGGAAGAGACAGCAAACCTGGAGAGGACATGGGGTTGAGAAAGTTATTTTTTGTTTTATTTTAATATGGAAGAGACTTTACCAAAGCTGATGTGAAGGCAGTTCTCCATAACATATGCATGTAGTTAATAACATGTTTATAAAATGTTCTTTTGTTCATTCTCTCATGTCCTAGAAGCCTTGTGAGTTGAGTGGAAGAGGGGCTGTTAACCAGTTTTTTAGCTGATGTTGTTAAACAGATGAGGAAAGTCAAGCACTAAAAAGACAGACTTCGCCTGTAGTCACCCAGTAGGTTAGTGCAGAGGCAGACAAGTGTAGTGCCCAACACTGTCTGGCACATAAGGAAGAGGAAGAGGTCAGGGTTTCTCAGAAAATGTCAGACTTTGAGCCAAGAACTTTCATATATCTCAGTGTTTCTCTACCCAGGCTGCACATTACAATCACCTGCAGATATTTGAAAAATATCAAAGATCTGACCCTACACTAAACCAATTAAATCAGTTTTACACTGGAAGTCCAAACTCCTCCGCAAAGCAGACTGATTTGTCCGTGAGGAATTCTCTATCGTGTTATTTTTCTATTTTACTTATTTGTTATTTATTATTACCTGGAGTAGGAAAAAGAAACATCTTAGCATGACATTCAAGACTTTGTACTAACCTCTTCAGCTTCATCTCTTCTTATCCTTACATTCCCGAAGATACTACCCATTCTCCCCACATTTCAGCCTCCACAAATCTTTTGTTGCATTTGGAACATGCTATGGCTTTTTGTACCACTATGCCTTGGTACATGCTGCTGACCTTTTCTGTTGCTGGTGCAGTCCTAGTCATCCTTCAAGGCCAGCTCAAATGCCACTGCCTTTGGGAAATTTTTGGTCCTCCTGACTATACAGGGACAGTTAATTACATAGTTATTTGTACTTTTGGAACATTCTCCACACTCCTGTAGCACAGAAAAGTATTTTCCTATTTGTTTATATCTCCCATCTCCAGCCTGTGCTAGCCTTCAGCCCAGGGACTATCTTGGTCACTGTGATATCACCAACATGTGGCATAATGCTTGGCACTTGTTAGTGCTCAATAAACACTAAAAAAAGTGATTCTCATAGTATGTTCCCTTGGTCAGCAGAATCAGCATCACCTGGGAACTTGTTAGAAATGCAAATTCTTGATCTACTGAATTAAAAATACTGGGAGTGGGGTCTAGCCCTCCAGGTGATTCTGATGCTTACTCAAGTTTGTGAACTGCTGTACTAAAGGATAGAAGGAATCAAAGAGGATTTCTCTGTGAGAAAAAACAGGGAAGGTCTCCCAGAGAAGGAAGTCTTTGGATTGGGTCTGATAGAGGTAAGATTTAGATACTAAGAAATAAAAGAAATAAGAGAAAAAAGTAAAATTTTTCTCTCTGAAAGAAAAAAATGTAAGAACAAAGCAAGGAGACAGAGAAGTATAGTGCCTGGTCAGGCAATGCTGTTGGGCCCAGTTGCCTAGAGTCTAGAGAGAGTGGAAGAGAGTAAAGGAAGATCAGTTTGTTAATCAGCAGCTTCTTTCACTGGCCCATAAGTTCTTCCACAACAGGAACTGTGTTTGTTTTAGCCATATATCCTGATATCTGGCTCAGGGCAAGAGTTTAGTGAATGTTTGATGAATGATTGACTGAAGGCAGCTTGACTGAAGAAGAATGTTAGAGAAACAGACGTTCTGCGAGATCAACCATATCATGCAACTGTTCCTGAAAAGGAAAGTACAGGGAAAATGGTTCCCCTGCAGTTAGAGCATAAACTTTCCCATCTGGCTCCATCTAGTGTCCTAATGGGCAGATTTCTGATCTAGGACATCTCTAGCCACAGAGGAAACATCCTGTACTTACTCTGCTATGCTGCAGGCACAGGGAGGAAAGGGAGGCAGGGCAACTGGGGTACTCAGGTCCTGTGCTTACTCCACAGCTTCAGATTGAAAACAACTTGAGGTCTGAGATTTATTGATATTTCTCATTTGGTTTTTCCAGTTGAATTTCCTGTAGTTCCGTTTTGTGTGTGTGTGTGTGCGCGTGACACACACACAGATACCTTTCTTGCATTTCATGTTTCCTTGTTCAAAAAAACCTGTCACTGATGAGAGACAAGCCTTGCTGATGCCAAATTCCAAAGGCTGTGCACTCAGTCTTGAATTTCCATTGCAGGGCATTTGTGACAGGTTTTGGTCATGTTCTGTAACCTCCACCAGGGGGTATCCCAGACTCTAGCAAAGTAGCATGAAACCTAGGACTTGAGAAGGGGTCGTTTTTCTTTAAAGGTGATTAATAAATTATTGTCAATGCCTTTGATAAGGATTGAATGAGTGCTATTCTAAGGAAATAATCAGAGATGCAAAGAAAAGAGATTGGTAAGAAATACAGAGACTGATATGTTGACTTGTAGAATTAGCAGCAATTTAAATTTAAATTCTATTTTTATAAATTTTCTATAATGAATAGGTTTATATTTAAAATATGAAATTACATTAAGAATTCAGCAGTAGCAGAAAAAGAAGGAAAATGTTAGGAGATGAAGAGAGGGATATTAGTCAATTTTGGAAGATGCAATCAAGTAGAAAATATGTAGTTCTAGCAGTTTGGGAAAATATATATTACCTAGTATAATCCAGGACCTGTTATTATTGCTGACCAAGAGGTCACATATTTGATGTTTTAATGAACTATTTTTAAAAGAATGTATTTAAAATTAATTATTTATAAAATACATTTATTTAAAAATAATTCCTACTTTTAAAAGAATTGAATAAAATTAATTTGCACTTTGTTAGGCAATTTAGTTTTCAAGACCAAAATGCTACCTGTGAGACAACAGATATGTAGGCTGGTTAAAATGTTTAACCAGCTAAGCCGGGGGTAGAAAAAAATCACACGTTTTTGATAATATTTATCCTTAATGAGTCCTCTATGAATACATCATTTACCTAGCAGCTGTACTATCCCAGATATTTTCACATAAATCTCACAAAACTCCCATGAACAAATCTTGACAGATACGCCACAATCCTTTTGCCTAAAAGAACATTGTCTCAGAATTGGCAGGTCAAGAAAGGTTTGCTGGTACTTCTCAAGTGCCCCAAACTGACACTGTGCCTGTCCTCTCACAGATTTATCTCAACAAATGTTCATAATGATATTTTGATATAGATGCTTTAGCTTTGTTTTGTATAAGAAAAAATTGGGGCTCAGAGAGCTGAAATGACTTCCCTAAGGTCATACAGCTAGTAAACAAGTAGCAAAACCTGGTTCAAACAGATTTGTCCACTTGCAAACCCAGGTACTTCCTACCATATTCATCATTTTCATAGGGGTCACCTCCAAGGGACAATTAAAAGGATAGAGGAAGAGAGGCAGTGACTGAAGCTCTCAGGAAGCACCACTGTGGCCCAACTTCTGCTTTGCACTCCACTGACCTTGAGGTTGAAAGGGACAAAGGGGCAGACTCCCCTGATGCTCTGTGATGAGTCAAGGGTAAAGGCAGCTCCCAGGGAAACAGCTGGCCTTTCTCCAGCAGCCAGGCCTGGGAGATAAACAGATCAATGCGGACACTCACCTCCACCTAATGAGCTAATGGCGCAGCCGGCGCACTGCCTTATTGGATTGCTGGTAGTGCTGACAGGCCTAGAGTTAAGCAGGTCCACTGCAGGGGTGGGGGCCTCATTATCCCCCAGCTCCTAGGGAAATCCAGCTCCTTCATAAGAAAGCTAGGAATGCCTTGTTCCTTTATTTGTTCGTTCATTCGTTTGTTTGTGTGTGTTTGTTTTTCCTCATTCTCCTGTGACAATGTTGAGATTTGATAGGATGATGTCAGTAACCTTTCTGCTTTGTGGACCAAGTGTCACAGATGACGGAAACAACTGCCCTCCAAAGAGGCAGCCTGGTGTGTTGCTGCAATGGACTGAATGTTTGTGTTCCTCTGAAATTCTTGTTGAAATCCTAACCTCCAATGTGATGGCATTATGAAGTAGGGCCTTTGGGAGGTAATTAGGTCATCAGGGTAGAGCACTCATGAATGGGATTAGTGCCCTTATAAAGGGACCCCAGGGAGCTAGCTAGCCATGTTGGGATACAACAAGAAGATGGAAGTCTGTGACCTGGAACAGGGTCCTCACTGAAACCTGACCATGCTGGCACTGTGATCTTGGACTTTCAGCCCCCAGAACTGTGAGAAATTGTTGTTTAGATATCACCCAGTCTATGGCACTTTCACAGTAGCCTGGACTAAGTTGCTAGGAGTCCTCACCCGGGCATCAGCATATCAGTATACCAATTTCATAGTGACTCACTGTGGACTTGAGGTACATCTCTGCGTCTCTCTTGAGTGGCCAGGAAAAGCTGCCTAGGGTTGGGTTCTGGGTCAGGTATCTCCCCAAGTCCCCTTCTCTGAATATTCAGATCTCTGAAGGAAGACATGCTGTTTGCTGCATATGCACAAAAAGATCAAGGGGCTGAGCAGTCTCCATAATAGAAGGAAGCCAGGTAGGCCACTGGACTCACTCCAAGTCTGGAGAAAATAAACTGTAGTCACAGAGGCATTCTTTGAGCCTATTTTAAAATAGAAGCTTTATATATGTTCTTTTCTAAGAAGTCTTCAGAGGGATTTTGGCCTAAAAGTGTCTTTAGGGATGAACTATCTCAGTGGTTTACAAATTCTTTAAGCTATGGAACTCTCTGTACAGAAAAAATTACATTCAAAGCCCGTAGCATAAAATAGACGCAGCTGACTGGGATGTTGTTAAGGCTCCATGGACCATAGTTTGAAAATCACTGATCTATTTCAGGTCTTACATTTACCTGCTGCTGGTGAAGCTTTGACCAAACTTGGTCTCCTGGTTCATAGGCCAGTGCTCTTTCTCATATACACACTGCCTGATTTATGCACTCTGAATTTATGCCCATCTAAGCAATATTAACTGAGGTTCTACTGTGTTTAATCTATTAAGGGAATCACCAGCAACACATCATTCAAGTCTACAAAGAGCTCACAGACCACCAATGTACAGGTCAAAGAAAGAAAGTCAGACACCTAAAAATGGGTTAGATCAGGGTTTCTCAACATCAGCAGTATTGACAATGTGGACCGGGTAACTCCTCACTGTGGGAGGCTGTTTGATGCATTGTAGGATGTTTAGCAGCAGGCATGGCTCTTACCCACTAGATGCCAGTAATATCCCCTCCTCTCAAGTGTTGACAATCAAAAATGTCTCTAGACATTGCCAAATGTTTCCTGAGGAAAAGGGGGCAAAATTACCTCCAGTCAAAAACCCCTGGGTTACTTGACACAAGAGAACAACATAAAAGATCTCACTGGGTTGCATAAAATTAAAGGTCAGGTAAGCAGTGAAGACAAGTGTTGCAAGAACTGTGAGAAAAAGAAATCTTTCTTCTCTTGTGTTGCTCAGTGTATGTAATCCCTGCTGCTAGAACAACTTCTGTTTCCTAGAAAAAGGATGGGGTATGGGAAGAAGCCATTGCCTGTATGATGATACGAAGCCAGTGGTAAAAAAGAAGGCAAAGACTCTTGGCTGAAGATAGATTGGCTCTGGTAGGTGAATACCATTTTTCTGTCACCCTATGCAATCATAAAGATTTCCTGGCCTGACAACTGCATGGGAAGTCTCTGGAGAAACTTCCTCACTGTGCCACTAATTTATAGTGTGACACTGGCCAAATCCCTTTCCCTATTGAACTTTGGTTTCCTCATCTATAATAAGATAAAAAGTGGAGACTGTAGTTTCACCAGTTGTTGGTGATTCCCTTAATAGATTAAACACAGTAGAATCCAGTGATCCCTCCTAGCTCCCAGGATTTCATTTTCTAATTTTTGCTACAATTCTAGAAAGATTGTCAGGCCAATGACTACTTGATCTTAGGCATTTTCTGCCACATCTGAAAGCCTATTTCCTCAGGCAGATTCTAGAGATAAATAGAAGGGGAGTTTATGTTCCTATCCATACCTTGGAATTATAATGATGATGATAGTGATTCACCTTCATATGCAGTTTTATAGTTTATAAAGCACCTTCACGTGTGATATTTACATACATGATCTTAAAAACAACCCTATGAGGTAAGAATAGTTACTGCCACTTCATGGACAAGAAAATCAATGTTCAGAAAGGCTGAGTGCCTTGCTTAAGGTCACTAAGGTCACCGAGACCTGCCTGACTTCAAATACCTTGCTGTTTGAGGTGTACCCAGCTGCCTGTGCTTCTGCATATTGGACACTATCCCTCCAAGTCTCCTAGAGATAGGCCAACTGACTAAGGCACTCAGGCTGGATGGGGGGAAGAGATAATTTGCTGAGAATACCATGCTGACTGTGGTAGTGACAACAGAACTGGCTGAACAAGTGTCAAGCCATGTGCTTTGAAAATGACTAAAAAAAGAAAAAAAAAATCTTCCCACTGTTTGCCTGCCAAGGCCCTGTACTGGGACAAGGGTATGGAGCTCTGCTTAAGGCTTAATTCTATTGATTACACATTCCATTTTCCAAAGTGCCATTTGCCTGAAGGAGCAGGTGGTGTTTTCGGCATCCATTTAGCTGATGTATTAGCCATGTGGCTCAGTGCATCAGCAGGCCCGAGTCATCAATTTACGGTGAGATGACAGAGGGAATCACTCACTGCAGAATTGTAATGGGGAGAGGGGGAGGGGAAGTGGGACACAGAAAAGAGGATAAAAATATTGAAATAGTGGTCCTGACTGGCGTGTGAGGAAGCAGGGAGTTATGTGTCACAACATAGGACCTTTGGCTGAAAATAGCAAATGTACTCAGAATGACTCCATGGCAGGGCCTGTGCTGGATACTACAGATGCAAATTCCTGTCTTGTCAGACTCACTTTAGTGGGGAAGACAGATATAAATAATTAATGACAATAAGGTCAGACATATGCTACAATAAAGTGATATAGTAGGTAATAGAAAAGTGTTTTAACGTTCCATAGCTCTGGCTCAAATTACAGCTTTGTTATTTACTAGCTATGTGGTTATATGCTAAGTCAGACTGGAAACTCCTGGAGGGTAAGCACTATGTCTTGTACATTTCTGGATGCTCATAGCTCTAGCCCAGAGTCTGGCATTGCTATTATAATAACCAAAGAATATTAACAGTATAATCATGATAACAATACAAGTAGTCACAATATAATAATATTTAGTCCCTTAATCTCTATTTTATAGAGGAGCAGATGGAGCCTCAAGGAGGTAAATAACTTTCCCATAGTCATGCAGCTTATACATAATGGTAGAGCCAAGATTCAAACTCAGATCAGTCTGGCTTCACAGCCATACAGCCATACAACATTATGAAAATCGGCTATTCCAGTTGTTATTTAACCTTGAGGAGACTCAATTTCCTTATAAGTCAAGTAGACGTAATATTATTTTTCTTGTTTATGGGGCATTGTAAGCATCAGTTAAAACAATATACATGGAACATTTAGTTAGCATATTCTAAAAATCTCAGCAAATTACTGGGTACAAATAATACTCAGTACTGTTATTATCATTATTTTTAAGATTATTTTGTTCTGGAAAGATCTTTGAGGGGCACAGCCCTTCTAGTTTAAGGAAGTCTTCTCCAGTGCCTGTGTGATTGTCGACTCTTCTCCGATGAAATGAAGCCAAGGTGTCTGCTCTGGCCCCTATTCCTGTTAGCACCCCAGTGTGTTTCTTTTTAATTAGGTCACTAATGATTTATTTATTAAGACTGTTCTAATTTGTTATGCACAGAAAGGTGGCTCATGACAAAGGCAAAATGTGAGCTAAGCCAATAACAGCTTTGGCAATTGCATTCCAATAAAAAGGCTAGTTGGACCTTGAGTTTCAGAAGAAAAAATTTAGCTGACAGAAGTGTGGAGGTGGAGGTGAGAGAAGGATGATAACCAGTTGCCTTGGAAAAGAATCCCACCACCACCCCATCTCTGTCTGGTCTGGTTGGAGAACACCCCTCCACTTCTCCCTGAGAAAGCAGTGACATTGAAGAAATGACAAGTCGGTGGCATTCACTCTCTCATTGACTTATTTATTCAGCACACAATTTTTTTTTTTTTATTATGCTTTAAGTTCTAGGGTACATGTGCACAACGTGCAGGTTTGTTACATATGTATACATGTGCCATGTTGGTGTGCTGCACCCATTAACTCATCCTTTACATTACATATATCTCCTAATGCTATCCCTCCCCCTACCCCTCCCCACAATAGGACCCGGTGTGTGATGATCCCCTTCCTGTGTCCAAGTGATCTCATTGTTCAATTCCCGCCTATGAGTGAGAACATGCAGTATTTGGTTTTCTGTTCTTGTGATAGTTTGCTGAAAATGATGGTTTCCAGTTGCATCCATGTCCCTACAAAGGACACGAACTCATCCTTTTTTTATGGCTGCATAGTATTCCATGGTGTATATGTGCCACATTTTCTTAATCCAGTCTGTCACTGATGGACATTTGGGTTGATTCCAAGTCTTTGCTATTGTGAATAGTGCCACAATAAACATACATGTGCATGTGTCTTTATAGCAGCATGACTTATAATCCTTTGGGTATATCCCCAGTAATGGGATAGCTGGGTCAAATGGTATTTCTAGTTCTAGATCCTTGAGGAATCGCCACGCTGTTTTCCACAATGGTTGAACTAGTTTACAGTCCCACCAACAGTGTAAAAGTGTTCCTATTTCTCCACATCCTCTCCAGCACCTGTTGTTTCCTGAGTTTTTAATGATTGCCATTCTAACTGGTGTGAGATGGTATCTCATTGTGGTTTTGATTTGCATTTCTCTGATGGCGAGTGATGATGAGCATTTTTTCACGTGTCTGTTGGCTGTATGAATGTCTTCTTTAAGTGTCTGTTCATATGCTTTGCCCACTTTTTGATGGGGTTGTTTGTTTTTTTCTTGTAAATTTGATTGAGTTCTTCATAGATTCTGTATATTAGTCCTTTGTCAGATGAGTAGATTGCAAAAATTTTCTCCCATCTTGTCAGTTGCCTGTTTACTCTGATGGCAGTTCCTTTTGTGGTGCAGAAGCTCTTTAGTTTAATTAGATCCCGTTTGTCAATTTTGGCTTTTGTTGCCATTGCTTTTGGTGTTTTAGACATGAAGTCCTTACCCATGCCTATGTCCTGAATGGTATTACCTAGGTATTCTTTTAGGGTTTTTATGGTTTTAGGTCTAACATTTAAGTCTCTAATCCATCTTGAATTAATTTTCGTATAAGGAGTAAGGAAAGGATCCAGTTTCAGCTTTCTACTTATGGCTGGCCAATTTTCCCAGTACCATTTATTAAATAGGGAATCCTTTCCCCATTTCTTGTTTTTCTCAGGTTTGTCAAAGATCAGATGGCTGTAGATATGTGGTATTATTTCTGAGGGCTCTGTTCTGCTTCATTGGTCTATATCTCTGTTTTGGTACCAGTACCATGCTGTTTTGGTTACTGTAGCCTTGTAGTATAGTTTGAAGTCAGGTAGCATGATGCCTCCAGCTTTGTTCTTTTTGCTTAGGATTGTCTCGGCAATGTGGGGTCTTTTTTGGTTCCATATAAACTTTAAAGCAGTCTTTTCCAATTCTGTGAAGAAGGTCATTGGTAACTTAATGGGGATGGCATTGAATCTATAAATTACCTTGGACAGTATGGCCATTTTCACAATATTGATTCTTCCTATGCATGAGCATGGTATGTTCTTCCATTTGTTTGTGTCCTCTTTTATTTCACTGAGCAGTGGTTTGTAGTTCTCCTTGAAGAGGTCCTTTACATCCCTTGTAAGTTGGATTCCTAGGTATTTTATTCTCTTTGAAGCTATTATGAGTGGGAGTTCATTCATGATTTGGCTCTCTATTTGTCTGTTACTGGTGTATAAGAATGCTTGTGATTTTTGCACATTGATTTTGTATCCTGAGACTTTGCTGAAGTTGCTTAGCAGCTTAAGGAGATTTGGGGCTGAGACAATTGGATTTTCTAAATATACAATCATGTCATCTGCAAACAGGGACAATTTGACTTCTTCTTTTCTAACTGAATACCCTTTATTTCTTTCTCTTGCCTGATTGCCCTAGCCAGAACTGCCAACACTATGTTGAATAGGAGTGGTGAGAGAGGGCATCCCTGTCTTGTGCCAGTTTTCAAAGGGAATGCTTCCAGTTTTTGCCCATTCAGTATGATATTGGCTGTGGGTTTGTCATAAATAGCTCTTATTATTTTGACATACGTTACATCAATATAGAATTTACTGAGAGTTTTTAGCATGAAGGGCTGCTGAATTTTGTGGAAGGCCTTTTCTGCATCTGTTGAGATAATCATGTGGTTTTTGTCTGTGGTTCTGTTTATATGCTGGATTACGTTTATTGATTTGCGTATGTTGAACCAGCCTTGCATCCCAGGGATGAAGTTCACTTGATTGTGGTGGGTAAGCTTTTTGATGTGCTGCTGGATTCGGTTTGCCAGTATTTTATTGAGGATTTTTGCATCGATGTTCATCAGGGATATTGGTCTAAAATTCTCTTTTTTTTGGTATCTCTGCCAGGCTTTGGTATGAAGATGATACCAAATTGGCCTCATAAAATGAGTTAGGGAGGATTCCCTCTTTTTCTATTGATGGAATAGTTTCAGAAGGAATGGTACCAACTCCTCCTTGTACCTCTGGTAGAATTCAGCAGTGAATCTGTCTGGTCCTGAACTTTTTTTGGTTGGTACGCTATTAATTATTGCCTCAATTTCAGAGCCTGCTATTGGTCTCTTCAGGGATTCAACTTCTTCCTGGTTTAGTCTTGGGAGAGTGTAAGTGTCCAGGAAATTATCCATTTCTTCTAGGTTTTCTAGTTTATTTGCGTAGAGGTATTTATAGTATTCTCTGATGGTAGTTTGTATTTCTGTGGGGTCGGTGGTGATATCCCCTTTATCATTTTTTATTGTATCTATTTGATTCTTCTGTCTTTTCTTCTTTATTAGTCTTGCTAGCCGTCTATCAATTTTGTTGATCTTTTCAAAAAACCAGCTCCTGGATTCATTGATTTTTTGGAGGGTTTTTTGTGTCTCGGTCTCCTTCAGTTCTGCTCTGATCTTAGTTATTTCTTGCCTTCTGCTAGCTTTTCAATGTGTTTGCTCTTGCTTCTCTAGTTCTTTTAATTGTGATGTTAGAGTGTCAATTTTAGATCTTTCCCGCTTTCTCTTGTGGGCATTTAGTGCTATAAATTTCCCTCTACACACTGCTTTAAATGTGTCCCAGAGATTCTGGTATGTTGTATCTTTGTTCTCACTGGTTTCAAAGAACATCTTTATTTCTGCCTTCATTTCGTTATGTACCCAGTAGTCATTCAGGAGCAGTTTGTTCAGTTTCCATGTAGTTGAGCGGTTTTGATTGAGTTTCTTAGTCCTGAGTTCTAGTTTGATTGCACTGTGATCTGAGAGACAGTTTCTTATAATTTCTGTTCTTTTACATTTGCTGAGGAGTGCTTTACTTCCAACTATGTGGTCAATTTTGGAATAAGTGAGATGTGGTGCTGAGAAGAATGTATATTCTGTTGATTTGGGGTGGAGAGTTCTGTAGATGTCTATTAGGTCTGCTTGGTGCAGAGTTGAGTTCAATTCCTGGATGTCCTTGTTAACTTTCTGTCACGTTGATCTGTCTAATGTTGACAGTGGGGTGTTAAAGTCTCCCATTATTATTGTATGGGAGTCTAAGTCTCTTTGTAAGTCTCTCAGGACTTGCTTTATGAATCTGGGTGCTCCTGTATTGGGTGCATATATATTTAGTATAGTTAGCTCTTCCTGATGAATTGATCCCTTTACCATTATGTAATGGCCTTCTTTGTCTCTTTTGATCTTTGATGGTTTAAAGCCTGTTTTATCAGAGACTAGTATTGCAGCCCCTGCTTTTTTTTGTTTTCCATTTGCTTGGTAGATCTTCCTCCATCCCTTTATTTTGAGCCTATGTATGTCTCTGCATGTGAGACGGGTCTCCTGAATATAGCAAAGTGATGGGTCTTGATTCTTTATCCAATTTGCTAGGCTGTGTCTTTTAATTGGACCATTTAGTCCATTTACATTTAAGGTTAATATTGTTACGTGTCAACTTGATCCTGTCATGATATTAGCTGCTTATTTTGCTCGCTAGTTGATCAACACACATTTTTAAAGGCTTTGTCTTATGCCAGGCACCATACTATGTGCTGGACTTAGATACATGAATACGATTTCATTGTTATTCATAATTTAGGAGACAGGTGATGCTTGAATAGCTATAAAATAATGTGAACATTCATTGCTGTGTGACTTCACATAGACTATAATGGTACTTGAGAACCACTTAAAGTATAAATTCTCGGAAATTTTAAATAATCATTTCAAAGGAATATTCACATCATGTCAAATTAATATCATTTAATCATTTAAAGCAATGATAAATAATGTCAAATAATGTGGGAAAACTCTCACAGTATATTAAATGATATATAACTATAAAATATGTTCTTAACTATATATACATACAAACATATGCAAAGAAATTAGGAAGAAAATATTCAGCATATTAATACTAGTTATTTTTGGGTTTACAGATAATATTTTTCTCTGATATAACATTTTCTGTATGTACAAAAGCTTCTGCAATGGATATATAACAGAAATTAAATAGAAAAAATTTAAAAAATGTATAAAATAATTATTGTATTATACGTATGTATAGAATATTCCTGGGATAGAAAATGCTGACTTTCCAACTATTCCATTTTATAGATAAATAAATTGAGCCTCCAAGAGATTAAGTGACTATTCTAGGACTTTCCAGCCCATAGGTGGCTGAAGCATAACTCAAACCCATGTCATCGCATTCTAAATTGAGAACTCTATCTGCTGAGCCACAGGGACTTTCAAAGAGCTAGCAGACTGCCTGCTGAAATGTAGGGGTTGGCTTGCCTAGAAGGTCTCAAAGAGTCTGGCAGAGTTGCTGTTCTGATTGTTCCAGAAAAGCCCAGAAGTCAAAAGGAAAGCCCGGGAGTGATTCAGTGGCAGATCTTGGAATACAGGCTAGCTGTGGATTTGGAGGAAGTGCACAGCACTGTGAAAGTGATCTTGACTGTTTGCATTTCAACTCTTCAAGATTTATGACAGTTAAATTAGAAGAGTAATATAGGTCTGGATATATGTTTAATGTTTCCATTTAGATTTAGAACATACGGCCCCAGTATGGAGCTGATTTCAATAATTGAGTATTTTAATGTCACTGTATTGTGTGCTCAGCATCTGTGATCAAATATATATCTTCAAGTCCAATTTACTTTTAACTTCATTATGGTCTAGCATTTAATGAATTTGCATTTGGCCACATAGCCCGGCACCAATGTACATTTGTGTTAATACATCTGTGGGCATGTAAATCTCCCAAGAAAAGTCCTCTTAAAACACAAGTATTTCCTGTTTTATGAAGGACCTATTGTCTTAGTTATTAGAGAATATTAGAGTATGCAGGTACTGAGAGATGAATTCAGCCAACCTTCCACTTCTATTCTTAGAACTGGCCCAAAGGGACCCTACCGAGGGAACCTACTGATACAAACACTGCCAGCCCATCTCTGTCCCAAGAGATTATCCAGATGTGTATGATAAGAATTAAATTCAGATCTCTTTGATATTTTGCCAACTTCTCATAAAAACTATAGCTTTACAAGCATCTTTCTAGTTTGTCATTATGGAAGGTTTTTTTTTTTTTGGTCAAATTAGGAAGATAGGTATATATTTTAATATTTTGCTAGCTATTCATACCCCAAAACTCAGCGTCACACAATATATCATGTAGCAAACCTACACATGTACCCGCTGAATCTAAAATATAAATAAATTAATAAATAAACAGGCTTATGCTTCATGGGTCTCTATTTGTTCTCTCATCTGACACCTGTAAATGTTTTATGTGGGCCTGGAACTTCCCCCAGCTCCCAATGTACTGAGAAGGTCTGTTGGCAAAAGACTTAAAAATAAACCATATCAGCTGGGCGCGGTGGCTCACGCCTATAAGTGCAGCACTTTGGGAGTCTGAGGCAGGTGGATCACAAAGTCAGGAGTTCAAGACCAGCCTGGCCAATATGGTGAAAGCCCGTCTCTACTAAAAGTACAAAAACAATTGGCTGGGCATGGTAGCAGTCTCTGTAGTCCCAGCTACTCAGGAGGCTGAGACAGGAGAATCACTTGAACCCAGGAGGTGGAGGTTGCAGTGAGCCAAGATCGTGTCATTGCAATCCAGCCTGGGTGACAGAGTGAGACTCTGTCTCAGGAAAAAAAAAAAAAAAAAAAAAGAGCCATATCTTGCTCATCTCTGTATTTCTGGTGAATATCACAGTCCTTCACACTTGGAACACACTCAGTGAATGACAAATTGAAGTAAATTAATTTGGAGTTTTTCTTTTGTTTTGCATTTAGACTGGGGATTTTATAACAGTAATAAAAAGGATAAATTCAGGAGACATAAAGCCAATAGAGTTCACTAAACAATTACCCAACAAATAGCTGCCCAACAAATATCAATTAATATACATATCCAACTGTAGTATAATTCTGCAGCCCGAGGGGATGGAATTGCTGATGGACTAATGTATGAGGTCATGTGTCTCATCTCTGACTCCATGGGTGGGTGTCTCTTTCAAACCACGTTTAAAAGTGATCCTCCATAAGCAAGATTTGAGTGCTATTCTCAGAACAGGAGGAAATGGATCCAATACAACAAAATAAAATTTTAAATATACTTTGAATTTGACATATATAGATGCCACTTGACTCACAATGAGGTTATGTCCCAATGAACCCATTGAAAATATGTTAAAAATAGTTTAAGTCAAAAATGTGTGGCTGACTTGGAGCTGTGCTAGCTGCTACTGCCTAGCATTGAGAGAGAAGTAAGGTTTTTACTAAATGCGTATTGCTTTCCCACCATTATAAAGTCAAAAAAGCTGAATCAAACCATTGTAAGCTGAGGACCATCTGTATACATATATATATACACACACATACACACATATATATACACACACACACACATATATATACACACACACACACATATGTGTGTGTGTGTGTGTGTGTACAGTCATCCCTCAGTATCCATGGGAGATTGATTCCAGGACCTCCTGTGGATACAAAAATCCATGGATGCTCAAGTCCTTTATATAAAATAGAATAGTATTTGCACAAAATCTATGCACATACTCTTGTATACTTTAAATAATCTCTAGATTACTATTGATTGGAATAGTTTCAGAAGGAATGGTACCAACTCCTCCTTGTACCTCTGGTAGAATTCGGCTGTGAATCCGTCTGGTATTACTTATGATATCTAATACAATGTAAATGGCGTGTAAATAGTTGTTTTACTATATTGTTTCACACAAAAGTTTCTCAAACCCCTGTCCCACAGGCCATATGCAGCCCAGGATGGCTTTGTTTATTTATTTATTTTTGAGACAGAGTCTTACTCTGTTGCCCAGGCTGGAGTGCCGTGGCGCAATCTAGGCTCACTGCAATCTCTGCCACCCGAGTTCAAGCAATTCTCCTGCCTCAGCCTCCTAAGTAGTTGGGATTACAGGCATGCACCACCACGCCCAGCTGATCCCAGGATGGCTTTGAATGTGGCCCAACAAAAATTTGTAAACTTTCTTAAAACACTATGAGATTTTTTTGTGATTTTTTTTTAAAGTTCATCAGCTATCATTAGTGTTGGTGTATTTTATGTGTGGCCCAAGACAGTTATTATTCTTCCAATGTGGCCCAGGGAAGCCAAAAGATTGGACACCCCTGGACTAGAGAATAATGACAAGAAAAAATAATCTGGACATGTTTGATACAGATGCAATTCTTATTTTGAATATTTTTGATCTGTAATTAGTTGTAGCTATGAATGCAGAACTTATGGATATGGAGGGCCAACTGTATATATATGTGTATATTAATATATGTATATGTATGTAAAGTTTCCACCTGGTAGATCAGCAGGCCGTGAGGTGATATCCACTGGGCACCTATAACTGTATAGAAGTTTTTTTCCGCCGGGCGCGGTGGCTCAAGCCTGTAATCCCAGCACTTTGGGAGGCCGAGGCGGGTGGATCACGAGGTCAGGAGATCGAGACCATCCTGGCTAACATGGTGAAACCTCGTCTCTACTAAAAATACAAAAAACTAGCCGGGCGTGGTGGCGGGCGCCTGTAGTCCCAGCTACTCGGAGGCTGAGAATGGCGTGAACCTGGGAGGCGGAGCTTGCAGTGAGCCGAGATCGCGCCACTGCACTCCAGCCTGGGCGACACAGCGAGACTCCGTCTCAAAAAAAAAAAAAAAAAAAAAAAAAAAAAAAAAAAAAAAAAAAGAAGTTTTTTTCCGAGGTCTACAAGATTTGCACCGCCTCCACTCTCCCCCTACAACTCTCATCTCTGCCATCCCCCATTGAAGGAGGCATTCTCATTATGAGGTATGGTAGTGGAATAGAGCTCTGTCACTGGATAATGATCTCCTGTGGTTAGATGAATGAGGACAGCAAATTTGGGCACCTTTAGAAACAGAACAGCAAGGGGCTGCCAAAATGTTGATTTTTCAAAGAGGGAGGTTTTAATCCTGTCACAATATTCTATTCAAAACTGAAACATTATATGCAGAAGAAGACAGCAACGTTAAGAAGAACAAGACCCTTGCAAGACTAAGACTAAGATAGAAGGTGGCTGACCACTTTGCATGACCATGAATTATTTTATTTTATTTTATTTATTTTTGGAGACAGAGTCTTGCTCTGTCACCTAGGCTGGAGTGCAGTGGCACTATCTGGGGTCACCGCAACCTCCGCCTCCAGGGTTCAAACGATTCCTGTCCTTCAGCCTCCCGACTAGCTGGGATTACAGGAGTGCACCATCAGGCCTAGCTAATTTTTTTTTAAAATTTTTTTTTGTATTTTTAGTAGAGATGGAGTTTCACTTTGTTGGCCAGGCTGGTCTTGAACTCCTGACCTCAACTGATCCACCCACCTCAGACTCCCAAAGTGCTGGGATTACAAGTGTGAGGTATCACACCCGGCCAACCATGAATGATTTTAAAGCATTGGGTAGCCCTCTGTTTTAGGCAGCTGAATTGCTTTGCTACATAGAGAGAGGAAGCTGATAAACACACATACACACACACACACACACATACACACACACACACATATATATATACTGCTCTAAGATGGATCAGGTACATAATGATACAGACAAAGGCAAAAGGTAATAAAGGAAAAAAATCAGAGGATGAGGCAAAAGATATGGAATCTCTGAGTTCTCTCAGCCATTACTCCTGCTCCTGGACTCACATCTCCATCTCTGCTGTATTAATACCACAACAACTACCACTTCCTGCTATAACTGCCACTACTAGTGCTACTACTACTATTGCTACTAACACTTGTATTTCTATCATTAATACTATCATTGCTAGTGCTACTATTAACATTACTTCTACTTCTGTAATCATTATGAGTCTACTGCTACCCTATTATTACCAAACAGCAATTTGTGTCTTCCAGAACCTAGACTGACTTCAAGAAGATACAGACTGACTTGAAGTCTGTATTATAGAAGAAGTAATGTTAATAGTAGCACTAGCAATGATAGTATTAATGATAGAAATACAAGTGTTAGTAGCAATAGTAGTAGTAGCACTAGTAGTGGCAGTTATAGCAGGAAGTGGTAGTTGTTGTGGTATTAATACATCAGAGATGGAGATGTGAGTCCAAGAGCAGGAGTAATGGCTGAGACAACTCTGGAGGTTCCATATCTTTTGCCTCATCCTCTGATTTTTTTCCTTTATTACCTTCTGCCTTTGTCTGTATCATTATGTACCTGGTCCATCTTAGAACAGTAGAAACCCCACTCCCCCTAAATGGAGGCAGGTCAATGGCTCACATACAGTGGCCACAAGGAACAGGGAGGCCTCGTGTATTAGTCTGTTCTCGCACTGCTAAAAAAGGCATACCCAAGACTGGATAATTTATAAAGAAAAAGAGGTTTAATGGGCTAACAGTTCCACGTGGGTGGGGAGAGCTCACAATCATAGCAGAAGGCAAAGGAGGAGCAAAGTCACGTCTTACATGGCAGCAGGCAAGAAAGAGAGCATGTGCAGGGTAACTCCGCTTTGTAAAACCATCAGATCTCATGAGACTTATTCCCTATCATGAGAACAGCACAGGAAAGAGCAGCCCTCATGATTCAATTACCTCTCACCAGGTCCCTCCCATGAAATGTGGGAATTATGGGAGCTACAATTTGAGATTTGGGGAGGGGACACAGTTAAACCATATTTCACCTAGAAACAGGTTTTCCCTTCCCAGACAAGGTCTGGATGTGTGGAGTGAGAATGAAGTCCCATGAAAGAATATGGAAGACAGGCACATTGAAGGGGGAGATTAAGGGTCAGTGAGGAAGATGGAGAACATTCTTGCTAAGCAGACAGAAGGGAAAGGAACTAACTGGCTTTGGCAAATATGTCAAGTACTGTGTTGGGTACTTTCCTCAAAAGTAACATAAGAACTAAGAATACAATCCAACTAAGTTAACTCTAGTGTCTCAGAGCTATAAGGCTCAATGCTACGATTCAAGCCCAACTCTGCTTGCCCAAAGTCTATGGTATTCCCATGAAATCCATACTCTCTCTCCAGATACTCTTGTGCCTGTTCTTTAACCACTAAGAGTGCCTAATATGCCTTTCTTATGTGGCTCACAATGTGGTTCCACAGTTAAGAGCCAGAATGCTACCCCAGTTGGTCAGCCATCATGATAATATCTAAGTGTATGCATTTTTTATTTGGAAGGTTTTAAAAATGCACAGTTCAAGATCTGAGAAAGTTGTGAAAATCGTGAATTCATCAGGGCTAACGGTTTTAGGAACTATACCAAGAATGCCACCTCTCCTCCTTTCTTCTCACCTTTTGTGAGAAGCATCCATTGACAGGTTGGGGAAGTCAGCACAGTGCTAGAAGGAACAGACAGCCCTATCACTGGAGCTTAGGATCAGAGCCACATCCTTCCAGTAGGTAGAATGAAAGCTTAATCAACATTAGGATTAGTACATCCCCACTTACAGGGGTTTGAACTCAATTAAAAATTTCAACTGGAACCTTGGCACAGGTGCCGTGAGACAGAATCTGACTGTTCTGGGCTCTCACCCCAATTTCAATACATATTCCTGGAAGAAAATAGTTGGGTCAGATGGATCTGGGGCTCAATTTAGACCTTTGGCATAAAAACGTAATAAAGTTCTATTTGGGATTTCATAACAATTTAGTTAAATTACAGAATCAGCTGTTTCCATAGGTCTCTTTTTCCCTCGGGCTTAGTATTTTCCTTGAATTTGATGCCCTTTTTAAAAGGGGTGGAGAAGTAGGGGAGGACTGGACTTGGCATCCAATGGACTTCACACAAATTCTGGCTCCATTTACTAGCTAGATGCTCTTGGTCAAGCCACTCAACCTCTTTGGGCCTTAGTTGTCTCACCTATAGAATTGGCATGATACAGGCAGCTCTTCCTCAAATGATGGCTGTGATAATTTAAATGAGATGATGTTGTCTGGTATATGGCATTGCTGAAGTAATAATTTACTTTCCTGCAAAATCTTCTCATTTCTGACAGGTTCTAGTAATTTACACCATGTGACATTTCAGTCCTTTACCGGCAGACTAGGTCCTAGCCCTCAATGGTTGCTTTAATTACAAGAGCCCCATTCTGAGCCCTGGGATTTTAGTTAGTTATACTACCCGCTAGGATTTTAGATTGGTTCTGCTACCTGCCTACATTCACCAATAACCTTCCCCAGACCTGGATCCTTCTCTTGCCCTTTAGCTGGCATGTCTCTGAGACTGTACAACTTGGCACATCTCCAATCCATTCTTGACACAACAGAGATGTTCTTTTAAAATACAAATCTGATTCTCACTCCCTTACTCAAGGTGTTTAAGGTAAAAGATTAAAATGTATCCCATCCCCTAGAAGGATCAGCACAATCTGGCCACACCTACATCTCACCTACATCTCAAGTCTCATCTTCCCCTCAATATCTTTGCTTCAGCCACATTTATATCCTTTCAGTTAAAAAACATGCCACTTTGCTCTTCACTTTGTTCCCATTGTTCTCTTTCCTGGAGCAATTTTCTCTACCAACTTCCTTCCTGCCCCCCTTTTAAAATCAACGTATTCTTATAACTCAGCTCAAAAATCACTTCCTCAGGAGTGTAACCCTTGAATTTGGAAACCATATCAGATTTTCCTATGATTTCTCTGATAAAACTTTTCACTCATAGCAACTTGTATAGCTTATAACTATATCTTCAATTAATGCCTACCTTAATTATAAACTCCATGAGGGCAGAGATCATGTGTTTGCTCATCACTGTATTTTTGACATCTGGTAAGTTGTATAGCACTGTCGACATTGAAAAGTGGCACTCCAACATTGTCACTCCTTTATGGGTTATCCTGGAACCAACTGTCTTGACCCACTTCTGAAACCTAATTTCCTAGAGATTCTTCAGGCTTCTAACATCAGGACTCATTTCTTTCTTTCTTTGATTCAAACCTGATAAGCAATACCACTTCTTATTCCGCCATCTCAAACTTTTCTCTGATTTTATTATTGTAGATCACTTCAAGGAAAGAACCCTTCCAGGCATGGGCCTCCTGGGATGTGCTACCAGATGTGTGCCAAACTCACTGGGCAGGACTTGTCTCCTGCCCAACTTAAACACTGGAATCACCTAGCCCTCATTTTTCTAGGCCTAGATCTCCGTCTGATCCCTCTGGAATGTCCCTTTAGCCAGATCAACATTTTTAGGCCCCTTTTACCTAGCTTGCTGTACTTGGGCCCAAATATGATCATATACAGGAAGGAGCTTTGTAAACTTGAAAAGACTAGACACGTGTAAGGGATTAAGGGCTTAGTTCAGGCTCCCTTTCAATTCATAAACTAGGTTTCTGCTTGGCACACTCTGCCATCTGGAGAAATTTTCTCCTTTTTTCTTCCCCAGTGACAGTTCCAACTCTTTTCTCTCTGTTCCTTCTCCTGCACTGGCATAGATAGAACAGGGTTTTAGTTGTTGGTGTTGTTTTGAATGTCAGATCTGTTGCTATTAAGCCAGTATGGTCCCTCATCTTTAAGTTTTTGTTGACTCCCTATATGATTTGCTACAATAAAACTGCACAGTAGCAACCTAGATAGCCAATACCATTTTAGCAAATTACATCTTGATATGAGCTAAATAATTCATGCTCACAGTTACTTCAGGATGAAGAATAATAGCACAAAAACACTTGCTCTATAACCTTGGGCAGATCCTCTTCCATTTCTGAGCCTCAAATTCCTCATCTGTAGGATAAGGAGTTAGATGGGTAAATGCCCACATGCTGATTAAAATAGATTACACATGTAAAAGGGCTTGTATATGGCATGTTGTAAATATTTTGTCACTACCATTTTTGAATCTAACTCCATCACTCTACAAAACAGAAACTGAAGGCCATGGAGGTTAATTAATTAATTAATTCATTCATTAAATCAGTCATTCTATAACCATTTTTAAAATGTCTTTTATGGGTCCTGCAGGAACTATGCCAGCAGCTAGGTGACTTACCCAATGTTGCAGAGCACTTTCATGGCAGATGTGGGATATCAACAATACCAATGGCTATTATTTGCTGAGGGCTCACTATAAAACTATCACTTGCTAAGTATTTTATATAGTCTAATTTAATCCTCAGAAATTGTTCCCTATATTTTTTACGATAATAAAATTGAGCCTCAAAAACTTAAGTGCCATCTCAATGATTTTTACTCAAATATTTCTCCAAATGGTTGTATAGATACCAAAAGATGATACTGAGATGCAGAAACTAATATATGGTGAACTAAAAATGATCTTGGTTATCAGTTTTAAAAAACAAGTTAAGCAAAATCTCTAATACTAAAGCATGAGGTGCCATGTTTAAAGATTTACAAAGTTGGTAGGCAACAACATGACAGGATTGGGAGCCAGACAAATTCTTTCAGCCATAAAAATGACAGCTATTGTACAAATAAACCAGGCACTAAATGGACAGAAACACTCTTCCTCCATGCACCCTCTCACTTCATTCAGGTCTCTGTTCAAATGTCACCCACTTAGAGATGTTTCTCTGTCCACCCTATCTCAAGTAGCCCTTACCCTTCTCTATCTCTTATACTGCCGCATTTTTCTTTTCTTTCTTTCTCTTGCTCTCTCTTGTTTTTTTGAGACACTGTTTTGTTCTGCCACCCAGGCTTGAGTTCAGTGGTATGATCATGACTCACTGCAGCCTTGATCTCCAGGGCTCAAATGATCCTTAGACCTCAGCCTTTGGAGTAGCTGGAACTACAGGCATGTGCTACCACACCTAATTATTTGTAGAGATGGGGTTTTTCCATGTTGCCCAGTCTGGTCTTGAATTCCAGGGCTCAAGCAATGTGCCAGCTTCAGCTTCCCAAAGTGCTGGGATTACAGGCATGAGTCACTGTGCCTGGCCTCTGTGGCATTTTTTTCTTCACTGCATCTGAAACCATATTATTTATGGTTTATTTGTTCATTTGTTGGCTGAGTGATTGAATGAATGTGATTACCTTCCTTTCCTCCTGGCTCCCATTCTGGTGCTCTTCTCTCTGCATGCAAAATCGGCCCATCCGTCCCAGGAAAGAGTATGGGAGTCAGTCCCCAGAAACCTAGGCTTCCTGTCTGACCCCCCAAAGAGACTCTAAGGTTCTGCTGCATCCACTCAGGATGGTCCCTCTGTCCATCTGAGCAGTATGCAGTGGGAATCCTGCCAGCACCAGAGAAAGCTGCCTGCCTTCTTCTGGCCTGATTGCTTTTTGGTTACCCCAGGGCATAGATGAAACAGAGATAGGTATGCAGGACGGTACAGTGTGTCTTCCCTGAAAGAAAAGCTTTGCAAGTTTAATTAAACCCTAGTAATTTTCATGGACCACAGGTTGAAGAAGGAAAACTGTGTTCTTGGAGCTTTTCCTACCCTTCAAAACATGTGTTCCTTTAGTCTAGTTTTGATTTCCCATGTAAAAGGGTCATGAAATTAATGGAAAGGAAATGCCCAGGAAAGATGCTGTTACTCGTTGAATTTGAAAGAATAGGGATGATATTTCTGATCATTTTTTCAGCTGTCAAAAGACCAGAGATGCTCTTTTAATGGTATAAGGACAAAAAGTTTTTCTTGTTGCAGACTTGCCAGAAATGAGACCCAGGAGAAAGGCATTGTTTCCTTCAATTACACAGTTGCCAGGGAAACCGTGTATGGAAGTTAGCCTAAGTGCAAGTTAAAAAATGAAGCATCTCATAAATTGGTATAAGATTATTTCGAAAAGTCTGGGCCAATCATGGCATAGAGTGACCCTTGTAGAACTGTAAAGATTTCTTAGCTGTGGCAGGAAATCACACTTAAAGGTTACCTTCTGCTGCGAACCTCTTTAATGAATGTTTTTCTAGGAGTGAAAGTCTTCAGGTAATTTTTTTTAAACCCCCACAACTCTATCACCAAAAAAACAAAACAAAATAAGAAACAACCAGCTAACCAGAAACAATGTTTGTAGTCTAGAGAACAGGTAAACACACACACACACACACACACACACCCCTTTGGGAAACAGTATTTAGTAATCTTACATGTCAGAAAAAGACTATTTTTTTCCTCTTTACTAGTTTATACAAAGATTATATGTGGTTTGCTTCAAAGAAAGGTCTGAATTAGTATCAATTATTTCAAATATATTACCATCGCTGAGACCCAGTTCTCCTTTCTATAAAATAGATTTAATCATAATCTCTACCTTCCATGGTTATTCTGAAAATGAAATAAAGATGTATGTGCATGTGTGCACATATGTGTATGTGTATTTGTTTGTATATATACACATATATATGGTATTTATCATATGGTAGATGTTCAAGAAATACCTAGAAAATCTTGGAGATCATTTAGTTTAGCCTCCTACTTAGTGCAGATAATTTCTTTTAAAATACAATGGCCATTCAACTTTTCCTTAAACTCAGCCAGGGAGAGGAAGCTCACTACCTTACAAGGCAGCCCATATCATATCAAGAAGTCAGACAGCTGACTCTTATTTTTTAAGTTGGAATCTGCTCCCTATAGCTTTTATTCATCAGACATAATGGCTTGTGAGAACACATGGAATAAATCTATTCCCTCGACCCCGCAAAAGTACCATCCATGTCTTCTTGAGTCCAGATAACCCCATTCCTACACCTAGCTCTATATGCTAATAATAGGCAGCTCTGTGTGACCCTAGGCAAGTTACTTTACATCTCCAACCTTCAGTTTCCAGCCATTAAATGGAGATAGTAATTTTTTTCCTGTTTGTCTGTCAGGCTTTTGCTAAAGATCAAAATGAAACGCTAGATGGGAAACTTTTAGAAAGTGCAACATACCACACACATTAACTAGTATTTATTATTCCTTTTTCCCCATCATCTCCACTTAACCTTGTCCAAAGGGAGCAGTTGGCTCTGTTAGGGAGAGTGAGAAGAGTTGGACTTTCTTTGCTTAAGCTCTGCCCTGTATAGTCCCAAGGCCTGAAAACTGATTTGCATCTTCTTGGTTCCCCTTGCTGCTTTCTTAGCATGAGCCCTTGCCTCTCTCCCCAGGTTCCCTCGTTGACGTTGTTCACCCATTTAGTTAAATGCTGTTTTGACGAGGTAGCCTATTTTGGTAAGTGCCTCTGGGGAGCTACAGAAAGGTTTAATTCCCTTTCTTTTCCCTAATGTTTATCTAATGGTAAGGGATTGAGAATAGGTTTGATATCTCTGGAGACTCTAGGCTGAATGATTCAATAATGTATGTGTCTAGGGGCTGGCTGAGAGACTTAGCTTTCTAAAGAGAGGAGAGGGTGGTTGAAGACACTCAGCTATTATAGCAGGAGGGGTGTCACTCATCAGGAGGCATCCCAAGGGCTAAGGGGCAGCATGACTGAACTAGAGCATGTGGTGATCAGGATAGCAAGGCAGGGTGACCACATGTCTCAGTATGTATATCTGTTGTCCCACTGTTATTATTAGTGGTATCACCTTTCACTCTCTAAAGTGAAATTGGGAGGATATATTACATATTCACTTTAGACATAGAAAGGATACTTGGTGGGAATCTAGGTCCTTTCTTTTCAGCTTCAGACCCAAATACACAACCATATGCTAGGCATCACCACCCAGATGTTCCCCAGTCATCTCAAACTCAAAGTAAACTATTATCTTCCCCCAACATGCTCTTCCTTCAGAATTCCCTGTCCCAGGAAAGGGCATCACCACCCACCTGGTTCCTTAAGACAGAAACCCAGGAGGTCTCTGAGATTTTAATTACCCTCATCGCTACAACCAGTCTCCATAGAATCCTTCAGACCATTCCCCTCCTTTCCATCCCACAGCTGCCGCCTTAGTTCTGAGTCTTGTTCTTTCTCCAGGATGCCTAAAACTTTAATCTGGTGTTGTTCTATTCAGTTCCTGGCTCTAAGTCGTTTAAGAACCTCTGTCCTCTGTTATATTAGCCATCTCTTCAAGTTTCTTTGTATGATCATGGTTTTGGTGTACTTACCTAACTCACTGAGCTCTGCACCTACCTAACTCACTGAGCCCTGTACCTTGTCTCTAGGAGCCAAACTTCTACTTCATATTTTCAATCGTTCATTCATTCATTCAACAAAGATATTGAAAAGTTCTGAGAGTACAAATGTATCAATATTATGGAGCCAATCAATTTCAGTCACAGCCTGCTGAGCAGTTAGGAAGACAGGAATTTGTACCAATATCCACTGTACTTTAGATTCAAATCCACATTCCACTTAATATCCCAGAGTGTTATTTCCAAAATATGCATTTCACTATGCCACGTTGCTGTTTAAAACACTCCAATATCTTTCCACCGGCTATGGATATGTTTCAATATGGAGGAATTCCTGCTAAAATAACATCCTGCCTGCCATCCCACTCACCCCTTCTCTTACCAGAGTGTCTTTAAGGGGTGGGGTAAATTATCCAATGGTGACAGTGGGAAAATTGAGCTTATGCTCCCTTTTTCTCTGAAATCAGTCTACCTACAAACAGCATACACTCAGTTCTGCTGTCTGTGCTCTGCCGCACTGCTGCTCGTTATTGGCAAGGGGAGGTAGGTTTCTAGAGTTCAGTATTTGTTGCCACCCACTTCAACAATGCTCTCTAATCTAGCTTTTCTAAGTGGTAATTTACCTGACTTCATCTCTCAGTTGGGTCTGATCTTGGATAGACAGCAGAGGTATAATTCACTGAGTTCCTCAAACCCCAACATGCAAAAAAATGTCAAGTTATCTCGTTTTGTAAACAAGTAGAAGATGGGCCTGGTATGGTGGCTCACGCCTGTAATCTCAGCACTTTGGGAGGCCTAGGTGGGTGGATCACTTCAGGCCAGGAGTTCGAGACCAGCCTAGCTAACATGGTGAAACCTAAAAATACACAAAAATCAGCTGGGTGTGGTGGCATGCACCTGTGATCCCAGCTACTCGGGAGGCTCAGGCAGGAGAATTGCTTGAACCTGGGAGGCAGACATTGCAGTGAGCCAAGATCATGCCACTGCACTCCAGCCTGGGTGATAGAGTGAGACTCTGTCTTAAAAAAAAAAAAAAAAAAGATAGAAGATGGCTGGGTGTGGTAGCTCATGGCTGTAATCCCACTGCTTTGGGAGGCCAAGGAAGAGCACAGCTTGTGGCTAGGAGCTCGAGACCAACCTGGGCAACATAGTGAGACCCTGTCTCTACAAAAATTTTTTAAAACCCAGCTGGGTGTGGTGGTACATGCCTGTAGTCCCAGCTACTTGGGAGGCTGAGGTGGGAGGTAGGAGGATTGCTTGAGCGCCACTGCACTCCAGCCTGGGTGACAAAGTGATATCCTGACTCTTTATGAAAAAAAGTACAAGAAATCTACTGTCCTCTGTTTTTGTAAAGTACAGAGCATTTGCCTTTCTGCAGTTTCTCAATATCCTTCCTCTCCTTAGGTATGCAACTTTGGAAAGCCACCCTCTATAATGACAATCCACAGGCCAGGCTAAGCTTCACGGAGATACTGTCTGAGACCAAAAGAGACATGAAAAGCCAGCTGGAAGCAGTTTGATTACAGGAGTACTGTTTGAGTGGCAGCTGCAGTGGGCCCTTACAGTCCCCTCAGCTCCACACAGCTCAGGAGAACTGCACTCTGATGGTTGATTGTAACACTGAAGCAACTTTGAGTTCTAGAGGAAGGCTTGAGCACTTGCTGGTACTGAAGTAGCCACCCCAATCTGGCTATGACATTTTCTTCGCTACATGGTGAGAATGAATCATCCCGGTCTTATTTGCAAATAAAAGTAAAAGGGCATTTTACAGTTTTTTGCAAAGATCTTTTTCCTTTATTTATTTTACATGATCAGAAAACCATGCTAAGTGCACAAAAGTACCCTATTTTATGGATGGAGAAACTCAGTCAGGTTAAGTGACTTTCTCAAGGTTCTTCAGCAAGTTCGAGGAAAACCTCGGGCAATCCCCTCAGAATTAATCAGAATTGTAACGGTAATTGGGAAATCTCCCTTAATGATAACTTCAAAATCTAGCATTTTTTCTTTTTTTTTTTTGAGATGGAGTCTCACTCTGTCGCCCAGGCTGGAGTGCAGTGGCCGGATCTCAGCTCACTGCAAGCTCCGCCTCCCGGGTTTACGCCATTCTCCTGCCTCAGCCTCCCGAGTAGCTGGGACTACAGGCGCCCGCCACCTCGCCCGGCTAGTTTTTTGTATTTTTTTTTTTTTTAGTAGAGACGGGGTTTCACCATGTTAGCCAGGATGGTCTCGATCTCCTGACCTCGTGATCCGCCCGTCTCGGCCTCCCAAAGTGCTGGGATTACAGGCATGAGCCACTGCGCCCGGCCTAAATCTAGCATCTTTTATACCCATGTAGAGCTTTGTCCTCTTGAAAATATAAATTATCACAACTAAGGGGCCTCAGCAAACATATCATCCAATCTTCTTCCTTGACAGGTAAATCAAGGCCGAAAGTAAGAATGTGATTTTCCTGAGATCTTGAAGTGAGGCTGGCAGACATAGTACTTGAATCTAAGCATCCAATTTCCATCTAGGCTGTTTCTATTAAAGCTGTCTGCAGAGAGTATAAGCCCATTGTGCAGATGAGAATATTAACCGCAGAGAAGTAAAGTATATTGCTCAAGATGCCATGACTGGAGAATGGGAGAGCTATGATTAGCGTTAGAGTCAGATGATGACACTTGGCTGAACTGGTGGGAGTTATTATTATGATAACCAACACCACTCCACTGGATGGCTTTGTAGCTATCATAAAATCAGGCCATCAGTGATTCAGCTTCATTATTAGTCAGTTTCATAGATTTTTTTTCCCTTTGTTACTAGTGTTTTCATTGTGTGACATGCCTTCAAAAAAAATAAGGTATATACAGACCCTAGACTCCGATTATGGGTTTCAAGTATATGCTGTTTCTCCATGACATTCACTAACTGCCACCCCAGAGCCCAGCATCTGTTAAGTTGCCTGCAAACATTTGACATTTGAAAGTGCTCTTTTTCCTCTTTTTTCTTTTGTAATCAATAAATCACTTTTGATGACTTTAATGGAAATAAAATAACCACATAAAATCAGGCTTTAGTACATTATTGCCTAATTATGAATTTCACATTTTTGACAGTAAAATGGAGGCTTGTCAGACTCAAAAAACAGGCAACTGCTATAAAATTTTAACAATGTCTCTGGGGCTAGAACCCAGATTCTTAGGAAATCACTTCTCTTACCTTCCATACCTGCTACTGCTTTGGATTCTTAGTCTCTTTGGGACATTTCTAAGCCCTTAGGCATTCCACAGCACTGGAGTGGGAGCCAAACACACCTGGGTTTTAATTGCAGTTCTCCTGCCTATCAGCAGGGTGCTTTGGAGTAAGTAACCTCATTTCTCTGAGTCTCAATTTCCTCATTCCTAAAATTGGGACTATAATATCTACATCCTACAATTATTGAAAGGATTAAAAATAAAGTACTGAAAGTATATGGTTCATGGTAGGCATTCAAGAAGTATTGCTTTCCCTTCTTTGCTTAAGTGATTTACCAGTATAGATATGCTATCAACCAAAATGTTTGGGCCTTATGCAAACAAAGCACTCATGTCTTACCTGCCTATTCTGACACATAACTCAATCATCTGCTCAACAAATATTAATGTCTACTATGTGCCAGGCTCCGTGCTATGCTGTGCACCTTATCCAGTGGTAAAAACAAAGTTGATCCCTGCCATCATGGAGTTATACCTTAATGAAAGAGACAGAGATTAAATAAGTATATAAAATATGTAATTATAAATTATAATAAGTACCATAAAGAGGGGAACACAGGGTTCTATCAGAATAGGATAATCTACTTTCTTTAGAAGGAGTAGTTGGTGATGGCTTCTCTGAGGAGGTGACATTTAAACTGGGAATGATAAGGAATCGGCAAAGAGAAGAGGTAAAAGACTATTCCAAGTCCGGAACCCAGCAGCTGGGAAGGCCTAAGAAGCTGATATTAGGTTGTCTTTCAGACCCAGCCCTCTCTCTATCCCCACAGACTTCTACATCCCAAAATAAATTGGGCATTTGTATATGTATGTAACTTTGCATGTACTCTTTTCTCTGCCCCTAAAGCCCTTCTCCCAGTTCTCTATTTGGAATGCCAAACTCCAAGTATCACATTTCAGAGAACCCTTAATTAATTGCCCCAAAGCGGATCTAATGCCTCTCCTCTTGTTTTCCCCCAATATTTGTGTTTAACTTCATAATATGTGGTAATAAGTACATCATGCCTGTTACTGAATATTTACCCTGTGCCATAGACTGTGCTAAGTGTCCTATTTAAATTATTGCATTTAATCTTTAAGGAAGCCCAATGGAGGAGCTACTAGTATCATCATCCCCTTTTTACAGAAAAATAAATTGAAGGTAACTTACCCTGACTGTCAGAGGCAGAGTCTGGATTTGAACTCCAGGTCTTTTGCCTCCAAAACCCAAACTCTTAAACTCCTGTGCTATGCTAGAGTAACATCTCTTTATGTCTTTTCCCCGTCGGACCCTGAGATTCCTGAGGGTGGGTTTTTGTGTGATTCATCAGTATATACTTAGCACACAGAACAATTCCTGGCACAAAGGAGTTAACTATTTGCTAAAAGAATGTCTTGGCAATTACAGATCCAGATGATAAAGACAAAATCACATAACGTGTAAACAGGTCTGTCCCTTCAGCCTTCAGGCGCAGCCTGTACTGTGGCCTCTGCTGATCTGATTCGTGCAGCGATTGACAGCCTGGGTCCCTCTCCTTCAGTCCCGTTAATGGCATTAGCATCCAGTCAATAATGCTCAGCATTTCATTTTAGCACTTTAATTAACAAATTCAATTTGTTCAAACTGCTGTGAAAACAAATTAAAAGCTCAAGAAAGGGGCCTCCAGGAGGGGGAGGAAAGGCAGGGGCTCTGCAAGTATTAAGCTGGATGTTGATCTGCTCTTTGGAGGTTAAAGGCTGGACATTGTCTGCCTTTCAGCCATCTTCCTATCCCTGACTCAACTGAATGCCTCCAGGATACAGCCAAGATCAAGCAAATCAGCTTCTGTACCTTCTAGGTTTGTCCTTTCCCTCTCCATATAGGCAAGTGGGGGCCCCACTCTGCCCTTCAGGTTTGCTCTCCTTCTTCAAAGAAGGCATTCTGCTTTGGATTTGAATTCAACAATGACAACATTAATAATGAACAACTTCCTCATTTAGTGATTCTAAACCAGGGATAATTTTAACCCACAGACATCTGACAATATCTGGAGATATTTTTAGTTGTCACAACTAGGAGGAAGGTGCTACTGGCATCTAGTAGGTGGACACATGCTGCTAAACATCCTACAATGCACAGGACAGCCCACCTCACCAAATAATTATCTGGTCCAAAATGTCAATAGTGCTGAGGTTGCAAAATCCTGTTCTAGTCCCTCTACAGTTTTCAAGGAACCTTTGGTAACTGCAATGTCCTTGTGAGATAAGCAGGTTGGAGACTGCTAACCCCATTTAAGAGCTGAGGAAGGCCCAGGCGGGCAGATCACAAGGTCAAGAGTTCAAAACCAGCCTGGCCAACATGGTGAAACCTCTTCTCTATTAAAAATACAAAAATTACTGGGGCGTGGTGGTACGTGCCTGTAATCCCAGCTACTTAGGAGGCTGAGGCAGAAGAATTGCTTGAACCTGGGAGGTGGAGGTTGCAGTGAGCCGAGATCATGCCACTGCACTCCAGCCTGGGCAACAAGAGCGAGACTCCATCTCAAAAAAAAAAAAAAAAAAAAAAAGAGTTGAGGAAATTGGCAGAGTTCAAGTGGTGGGCTCAAAGTACACAGTAAGTAGTAGTGATGAGACCAGAACAAGATCCTTTCACCACCTCTAGTTGAATTAAAAGAGTGGAATTAAAACAAAAAGCATCCTTTGTAGGCTACAAGTAATTTTTTGGGAAATCAAAATGGTTTACAGTTATGTGCCTGTCCCCTACATATTTCTTAAGAAACAGACACAGGCTAGGGTACTTACCCATTTAATAGGCTGTCTAAGTTTGGTGGCACCAGACCTGGGAAGAGGTGCTTATGATGAGTGAAGCTGGGAAACTTCCTCCTGCCTCCTACCCCCAACGGTTATATCCAAAGACTGCAAATCAGTGACAAACTTTTAAATAGAAGGCAGCTACTGAAAAGTTCAGCTTGTTCTCAATCACTGGTTATTCCAACCCTGAGATTCAATTGTCCTTTCTATCTCAGAAAGCAAGAAGGGTTAAGTAAAGTCAGAGCTACATATGAGTTTTGTGGTGAGCAAAAATCAAAACCAAAACTTAACATTTGAACCTTTTCAGGGGTTCTGACAAATACACAGATAAATTGGGAAAGGAGGGGAGTGGGCAGGCAGAGAAAGGGGAGAAAAGAGAAAAAGAAGAAAGGAGGAAGGGAATCTGATGCACGTTATTGCAGAGGATCAATAGAAGCTTCAGAGAAAATTTGTCCAAAGGGAAGGAGTCTAGCAGAATGAAGCAGCCATGGACCCTGAACATCAGAGGGCAGTGGTGGCTCCTAGTATAGTGAATATCAGATACTCTGGCAGCCTGGGTATATGACCCAGATTAATAGCTCTGAGTGTGTGAATCAAAAGAGATGGATCACTAAATTCTGTAACAGTTTGGAACCCAAGGTATTTGCTGTGGGACACTATTGAAGTGAGCATAACAAGGAGGGCACTTTGTGGGAAGCATTGTTCTCCAGGGAGTTAATTTCTGGCATTGGGATACAGGATTGGCCTGTCACTTTCATTTCAATAGCTCACAATTTTCCAGCTCTTAAGATAATGGCAATGAACACAACATTCAAAGGAATAAAGTTTCAGCCTAGAAGTAGTTCCCAGGTAGACTAAGGCCTGGGATTACAGAGTGCCAGCTGAGTTTTTGTAGTGGCTAGTGGTAACCACAAGGAGTGTATAAACACTTGTAAGACTCCTTGGGATCCTTTAAGCTATGTGGGGAAGAGCAACACTGTAAAAGACTGAATTTCCTGCTATGACAGGTAAGGGTACAGTGATGCAGAAATATGGTTAATAATGTTCATGTGACCTCAGTTACATTAACAAGGTGCTGAATTTTGTTTTTTTCATGTTATCTCGTTTCATCCTCATTATAATATACAAGCTTGTTTTATTCTCTCCATTTTCAAAACTCAAAGAGGTTAAGTTGCTTGCTCAAAGTCATGTAAGAGGTGGGATTTGAAGCAGGATCTGTGATTCTAAAGAACAAGCTGTTTGTATCATACAAAGTCAGGACCTCTTATGAGGAAAAATGAATAGTGGCCAGAAGGGCCCAAGTCTCTTGATCTGGCTTCAACCCGCTTTCCAATGCCTTTTTCTCTTGCCCCTGCAAACCACTGGGACCTCTGGAGACAAGAAAATGACTATTTTTCTTTTGTGAGGACTGTTCTATAAAGTCAACAAAGCATGTTTCCAAGTTAGCAATCATAGACATAGTCCACATAGGAAAGCCTTAAAGTTGCCATTATAAACTTCAAGGATGATAAATCTTCTGCTCCTTGCCCGGAGAAAAGCAGGTCTTTGATGCAAGAAAAGAGATACCGAGGAGGTGCCTTTGAAAAGACAAAGGCCTACTGAAGGCCTCTGCAGAAATACCCCCATTCCTCCAATTGTCTACTTAGAGCCATATGTTGAAATATTGTGGTGGTGGGGGGGTGTGGTGAAAAAATATGGCTTTAGAGCCAGACTGGTCTGAATTTGAGTTCTAAATTAATAGCTCCCTAACTGAGTGACCCTGGGCCCATGACTTAATCTCCCAAATCATCAGATTCCTCATCTGTTAAACAGGATAACAATGAAACTATTAGAGGACTGTTGTGACTATTAAATGAGATAATTTTGGCAAAGAATCTAGGACAGTGTCTGGCATATAAGCAGATGCTCAAAAATGTCAGCTCTACTCCCCGTATTCCTAAGTCTTCCACTTACTCTGGAAGCTGTGTCCCAAATCAATGTTGTGTTCCTAGAATTTAGAATAAAGCCCTGGACATAGTAAACATTCAGTAAGTGAAAGTTTGATGGGTAGACAAAGGGTAGGAGAGTAGTGAGAAAAAAATTAGGGCTTATAGTCAACTCAGATTTGAATTACAGCTCCATTGTTTTCTAACCACTAAGTGATCTTGAGCAAATTACTTACTCTCTTCCAGCCTCAGTTTCTGTATGGGTAAAATGAGGAGAGTACTCACTTGCCAAGCTTTTTAAGAATAGAAGGTTACATATATAAGGCACGTATATACCACATACCTGGCATTTAGATGGTATTGGCTATAAGTATTCCTATTAGTGATCTGGATTTTTATATGGATTCACTCATTTTAGGCAAATTATCTAATCATCATCTTTTCTCCTTTATCATAGTTATTTCCTCTGATTATGCAGAAAGTATGTAAAAACAAGGGAACCAATCTTATTGAGTTTCATGGAATTTTAAGTCCCACTTTTACCCTTGTACAGTAAACAAACTCATACAGATTGTCTGCAGCTGTATGCACCACATTGTGTTAGGGTTGGGGAATCCATAAGGACACCACCGACAATGTCCCTGCTCCCATAGAGCCTAAATCCAGTGTGTGGAAGAAAGTGAGGTGGAGGTGAGCAAACAATAACCAAATAGATTAATAAAAAATGTCTTGCTGTATGAAATTTGTAAGTGTCTTCACTCATCTATGCTTTCATTCCCCTGAATAAAGATTATCAGATGATGCCAATGAGACACTCTGAGCTTCTCATATAAAAATGGTGGGTACATACAAAGGTTGAGATCTTTCAGGACTACAATGGCTATTTAAAGGTATTTCAGTTACATAATGAAGCAATTTGACTCTTATGGGTCCTTATACCCCCACATACACTCCCACTGAGGCATGCTCTAAGATATACTTAGTAACACTTGCTCAGAACATACTATGTTCCAGGCATTGTGCCATGTACCAAAGCTACAAAGATGAGTAAGACATAATTCCTGCCCTAATAAGACTTGGTCCCTACAGTTAATGGTCCAGTCAGGAAAACATAGCTGATACAAGTAGGCAGCACCATGTAATTATAATTGGAATGAAGAGGGGCACAATGGGCTAATGGAGTCTGGGTGGTTGTTTGTTGTTGTTTGTTGTTGTTGTTGTTATGGCTGGTGGTGGTGGTGTGGATAGTGGCGGTGTTGATGGTGGCAGTGGTATGTACATGTGTGTGTGGTGTGGTATTAACCCTGCCTGAGGTGGAGGATGGGCTTAATGTTGTAGAAGGTTTCACGGATTCATATGGCTATTTGGAGGTAAAGACAATAGAACAATAGCATGCCAGGGCTAGAAGGCTTAGATGGCCTCAGGCCTAGTCTCCTACCAGGATTGTGAGCAACATTCAACATCTGATTGCACAATCCCATATGCTAGGCCCTGTGATAGTCACTGAGGAGACAAAAGTAAATAAGGCACTGGCCTGCCTCATTGAGCTCATGATATGGCATGTAGAAATAGTCAAGGTAACAGCATAATAAATGACAGCATGGAAGGAAGCTCAGATGGTGGTGGGATGGCCAGCTGGGACGACAAGGAGAGAGAGGTGGCTCAGTCTTCCCAGGGGTTAGATGGGGCCAAGGAAGTCTTCCCAGAGAAGGTGATGCTTGAGTTGAAGCTTCAAAGCTGAGTTGTTTTCCCCATCCATCCATCCATCCATTATACTGATTGATTCGCTCATATATTACTTGAAGAATTACTATCACAGGCAAGAGCAGGGCAGTATCTAAGTAAAACTGTGAAGTGTTCAGATGCTACTTCAGCATCATAGACGGTCAGGGGAAAAATTCTTATAAATGACATACTCAAATTCCCACAATTTTATAGATGTGGAAACTCAGGCCCAGAAAGGATATGAAAGCATTACCATCAAATCACTCAAGTAGCAATGAATAGAGACAGATTTACATTAATATAACCCCAGTGTGCCCACACCAGGCCTCATTCTGTTATAACACATTGCCCCTTCCTCAGCCTGCATTTTTTGCAATTGCCCCCCACCCCAACCCTTCTCCTACCCCTAGGGGATTTTAGTACTGTCTTGCCCTTCCCCTTTCTTCTTGATCAAACGTTTTCCTGGAGAAGGTTCAGAAAATAACTCATATCAAGGTAAACAATTCTTAGTGTTACATATGGGGAAAGCAGAGCAAGGAAATAACACCTCACGTTATAACAATTCAGGACATAATCCAGTTTCTTTATTTGTATAACAAAATCTAATTCTTTCCACCATAGGGGTTTAAGGAAGAGGGGACATCTCTGATTAGGAGGGCCCTAAAATCTGATCCAAGCCATGTGGCTGGTTGGTGACCTCAGATGGTGACAATCATGGAGACTATGTGATTACTGCATTAGGATCATCCTCTTTATTCCATCCTTTCCTGACTTGAGAGTGGAGAGGCACTGGAGATGTTCTGTGGTGCTGCCACATTATTGAGGTCCCAACTGAAAAGCTCTTCAAAGCTCACAGAAGAGTTAAAACCCTAACAATAATAAAATCAGGCCAAATCTTAGGTTTTAGTAGTAAAAATCAGGGATTCCATCCATATACACATCATATTCTCCTTGCAATGTCCTTGGAACACAGGGATCGTTATCTCCATTTTATAAGTGAAGAAACTGAGGCCCAGAAAGACATGGTTGGGAAACAGCAGGGGCAGGATCTAAACCCAACATTCTATCCCACAACAAGATCCTGGGACCATACTGATTCCCAGCGCACATTCTAGCTCAAGCATTTTAATGCACATCCCATTTCCTACTGCATTTGCCCAAACACCTGGGGTAGACATGCAGACCCCTTCATTAGACCTAAAGCATGCTATGGAACTTCTTCGGGCCTTAGATCCAAATGATAAAAATGAGAATATTACTTATTTCATAGAGTTGTAAGCATTAAGTGAGAACAAGTAAGATACAGTACGAGAGAGCTTTGTCTTGTTCTGGTACCTGGTAAATACTCAGTTAATAGGGGGGGAAAAACCACAACAACTTTATTTTTCAAAATCTGACTCAACTCTGTATTGCCAGGTGCTATGTATCACACAGATCCTTATTTACTGTCAAGAGGCAATGTTAAGAGTCAGTAGAGCAGAATATTAAGAGCAAGGGCTCTGCAGCTATTTCTGGTTCAAATTCCTTCTTGACCATTAATTAGCTGTGTGATCATAGGAAATTACCTAACCTCTTTGTGCCTTAGTTTCCTCATGTGAAAAATGGGCATTATGAGAATTCAGTGAGTTAATATATATAAAGTCCTTACAATAGTATGTGGCACACAGTAAGTGTTCAATTAGTGCTAGCTAATTATTATCATCACTCTTAATGTAAGACTAGATATTCTTCCTCTGAACTTCTGTTCATGCTATTCCACCCATGAGGAACACCATTCTCTTCCCTATTGAAATTGAGCCTTCCATGTTTAGCTCAAGAACCACTTCTCCCATTACTCTTTCTCATTCTTCCATGTCTCACAAGTTATCTTACTCAGTCATTAATGTCTGATTGTTTTAGGTATGTGTGCTCTATCACCCCACAGGCACCGACCATACTGTGAAGTGAATACTGTGTACTCTTGAACTCTGAATCCCTAGCCTAGGGTATAGGGGCTGCCCTATGACCCATGACCCATTCAGTAAACATTTGCTGAATGAATGGATAAATATACCTTTTTGATTGTCTGTGAATCCCAATTATAGGAGATATTCACATTACTTAGTGATAACTTGATCGATAATCAGGGTGTAGGAGAAAGAGCAATGGACTAGGACACAGATTGCCCTTTTTCTGAGTTTGGCTTTGGCGTCCCATGTACAAGTCCTTGAGCAATTTGTTTTAGCCCTCTGTGCCTCAGTTTCTTCATTGGAAAAATGGGTGGCTGAGCATTATAAAGTCTGAGAACCCTTCTGTCTCTAAGCTTTGTATTGAAAGGTAAAATGTTAGTTCACTCTGTGTCAGGTTCCTTCCATAAGCACTTGGTGCCAGGCTCTGTGCCAGACAGTGGGGACACAAAGATAAATGACACTCATTCTGTCCATGAGGACTCATAGTTGAGTGGAGAACACAGACTTACAAACTGATGGTTACACGGCATGAGAGTAGCAGAGGGAAGCAGAGAGCCAGGAGGACTTGACAGCCCAGGGAAGGGGACTTAGGTGATGACATCCTGGAGGAAGTAAAAGTAAAGCCAGTCTTTGTGGAGAAATGTCCCATGTAAGCAAGAGAGAGGTGGAGGAGACAGGCCAACACTGGGGTCTAAGGGCACACCTGAGGTACCTGGAAAGGCTCTGTATCTCAGAGTCTGAACCTTAACTTCTCCCCAGGAATACAGTTTGCTTCTGGCCTTCTTTTCAATTCTTCCACCATACTGTGTTTCTTTCTCTATCTCCAGAACATGCTTCTCTCTTTCCTATCTGCACCCTCCCTGCTTACCTCTCCTTTGCCTCCCTCCAGTTAATCCTTATTCTTTGAGTCCAGCTCAAAAGTCACTTTGTCAGAAAAGCCTTTCCTGATGCTCCAGGTTAGGTTAGGCCTCGCCTTGTGTGTTTTCTTAGCACCTTGTGCTTCTCTGTCATCACATTTTAAAATAGCAAACTATGTGTTTAGTGGCTTAATGTTTGTCTACTTTGCCGGAATGAAGACTTCATAAAGGGCAGGGACTCTTTCTTATCCAATGTTTTATCTCGAACAGTGCATCTTATATGGTAGAGTCTCAGTAAGTATTTCCAGAATTAATAGAGGGACAAAGATGGGGTAGAGAATAGGAGAGGACAGCATTCACCCTTCTCTTTGATTACACTTTCAGGCTATTCATCTGTTTTCATTACATTCAAATCTACAATGCCTCTGAGGCTAATGCTTTCCAGCTGTTCCATCGTCTCCTGTTTTTCCGCACTAACCTCAACAGAACCCTTAGAGCTTCAGGTGCTCAAAACAGGTTTGTAAAATGAAAGGAAAAAAAAGAATACCAACCTAAATTTCTCACTGCATTAACTGACCAAAGCTTTTCCTACTCCTCAAAATGTAACATACTCAAGCTACTTCCAGGATACTCTAGTCAGACAAGCCAGTCCCTCAATGTAACTGATTTCGGGTGAGGGCTGATAGGCACACAATCTGATCGAGTCATCTCACACTAAAGTATGAAAGATGGATTGTCCTTTAAATTGTTTCGTTCTCTTTCTCTTTCGCTCTCTTTTTTTTTCTTTTAAAACAGGATAGCTGCTAAATATAGGTTAATAGAGTACTAGAAACATATGTAGGTGAAATGGAAAGTATCTTTCAAGCATCATCCCACAAAAGCAAGATGATTTTTCACAAAGGCTGGAAAACAGGTCCTTACAGAATATTTGGATCATCTCTTTTCACTTACAAATGTAGAAAGGGAAGCCTAGAGAGGGCAAAAGACTTGTTTAAGGCACACAGCAAAGCCATGTCACAAATGGGACTGTAACAGATCCCTCCCTGCCCGGCTTCAGTGCTCCAGCTCTTTGCACGTGTGCCTTGCGCTTTGTCAGCAGTTTGTAAATCAAGCCCTCCTGCTCTCCCTTTGCTCTTATTTCCTTGGCCTTCTCAGCCTGCCTTTCTTTCCCTGAGTCCCAGCGACAGCCTGCCTGCTGCAGCTGCCCTTGCTGAGCACTGCCACTCTGTAGATGGTTTTGCCGCCTTTCACTGATTCATCCACTTGCCATCTGCTTTCAGATTTCTTCTGAAAACCCCAGCGTTCTGGCTGTTTCCTGAGATCTGTCACGTCTTCTTCCCCACTAATGGGCTCAATAAACAGCTGCTTTAATTTAGCCTTCATCCATCGCCAGGCCATCATTTTCTGAAATTTACATCATCTATTTTTCACCCTCTTGCCTTTTTTGATTCGCTAATTTCAGAGAATTAAGTGTGTTTGAAAGAGCAAAGGTGAGGCAATGATGCCTTTTCTGAGGAATCCTAACTACAGTAGTCACTCCTTTATTCATATGGCATTTAGTTCAATGAAAATTATTTGACACTTAGCATGTACAAAACACTGTGTAGGCAGTGAAGGATAGCTAAAGAAATGGAAGGCAGTGTTGCAGTCCTGGTCATTGACATAAGAGATACATGCATAAAACACTAAAAAAATAAAATTGAAAGGATGTCTCTTTGGCATGATAAAACGGGAGCCTTGAATAGTGACAGAAACATGTATTGTGCACTCACTCTGTGTTACAGTATGCTAAAGTGGACGTTTCATCTGAGGTACCAGGAAATTAGAAATGTTGTTTCTGAAGACATACCAGAATTTATACAGAATTTCCAAGTACACATCTGGAAACTGAGTACAAGACTCTTGAAACCCCTTGCCCACTTTGAGTATCAAAAGGAAAAAAAGGTGGAAAATCAAAGATAAGGTTTTATTTGGGGGAGTTTGAGGGCCTGGAGTCCCACATGCCACCCCTCCAAAGGAGGGATCAGGAGGCACTTTTCCCTCACCTCTGCATAGGTAGAGGGGTGCACAGTGGGCCGGTTTTAACTCCTGCCTGATAAATCTAATGAGCAAAAGACTATGGAAAAAGTAAAGTAGCTACACCGAGATTGGTCAGTGATACCCAGTGACTGTTCAGGCAATAGATTCTAAGCAGCTGTGGTATGAATGGCAGATAGAATTAGTTTGATACCATTTTGACTCCTGCACAGAGTCTATGTACAGTGGATACCAGAAAAGCAGAAAAAACGGAGGCAGTAACACTAGGAAGAAGGGGACACATTCTCCATGTGATGGCTGCCTTTGAACAGAGGAGCCTCCAAAGAATCCACGAGAGCACCCATCAGAAAGGGAGTCAGCTACAAATATCCACCAGGCATAGAGAAACTGAAGCCAGCTTAGCGGAGTGCCAGGCAAGTGATACCCTTCTGTTCTCTTTGCACTCCTTCCCTCTTCCCACTTCAACCTTGGTGAGCTAATGGAAAGACGAGTGAAAATCAGAGAATGGCCAATGCTCCATCCCCAACCCGGTAAGCTCCCCACTGGAAGCAGGCATCATCTGGCGGATGGAGGTACAGGGGAAGAAGACAACATTAAATCAAGTTCAGAGTTTTGATTACTGTCTGTAATTGAACATTTTAAATTACTGAATTGAAACGGTGTTTGTTTACCTAAACGGGAAATTCTCATCTAGGCCAGGTAAAAACCCCTCTGAACAGGTCTGAACCTTTAGGTAGTAGACAAAAATAAAGCTGCTTTTATGAACACACTCTGAGTCCAGCATATTATAACAATTTACTATTGGCTGCACATATATTAACACACCTGACAACAATCTTGAAGTAATATTATTGACTTTATTTATTTATTTATTTATTTTTGAGACATGTCTCACCCTGTTGCCCAGACTGGAGTGCAATGGCGTGATCTCGGCTCACTGCTACCTCCAAGTCACAGGCTCAAGCAATTTTCCTGCCTCAGTCTCCTGAGTAGCTGGGATTACAGGCGTGTGCCACCACGCCTGGCTAACTTTTTGTATCTCTAGTAGGAAACGGGGTTTCACCATGTTGGCCAGGCTGGTCTCGAACTCCTGACCTTGTGATCTGCCCACCTCAGCCTTCCAAAATGCTGGGATTACAGGCATGAGCCACTGCACCCAGCCGACCTCATTTTAACAAATGAGAAAACTGAGACATAGGGAGATTAAGTAACTTGCTCAAGGTCATCAGCTAGCCAAATGTAAGTACTTTTAAGCATTATAAACTTCCTTTGGGTGGGAATATATTTGATCCCTATAGATCTGGAGCTCTACAGAGTGCCAGTGGCTCAGTAGGTATGACAAATATTGTCTGAGAGTCTGATTTTAGAATGCTATGCTGGAAATCAGTGCATGAGAGTCTTTAGGTTTTTAAGAGCAGCCAGCTTGAATTAGATGAGATGAATGAGGGTTCATCAGGACCCATCTTAGAGGCTCCCAACTCCCTTTTCTGGTCTCCTGGCCAGGCCATACCAACCATGCCCACATTTTGTCCTTTAGACACAATCTTACAATCTGCCCTTTCTTGCTGTTGCTTTTATACTCCGTTTTCCCTGGGGGTCCTTTACTCTCTTCTGTGTTATTTAAACCTACTTCTCTTATCCTCATTCCCATTATTTTCAGTTTCTCTCATTGTGTCTTGGTACTTATAGCCATAATATAACTTGTCCAACAGCCTTTTCTCAGGAACTTCAAAAATCCAGATAAAAATGTCTAAGTAAACTAATATCATATAAGATTTAGAGACAGCTTATCTTGTCCAAACTTTTCATTTTAGAGATTTAAAAAATCTTAGGTTCAGAGAGGGGAAGTAACCAGGCCAAGGTAACACAGATGTCAATTTCAGAGCTAAGTCTAGACTCAGCTCTCTTATCTCTTACCCCCGTGCTTTAGAGAAAGGACCAGTCAGTCCACGTGGACTGGCATGGTCAGCAAAAGCATCAGAAGGTAGACTACTGCATGCTCATTATGTCTCAGTGTCTGGGAAGAATATCTACTCTGGCGAGATGCTTAGGGTTTTGTGTAAAGGTGGCTACACTAACCACATGTGAAGAAAGTTGGAGGGGAAGCTTCTGTGTTTTACCTAAGCCACTTATGGAAAATACATGATAGGCCAAGTTATTTGCAATAGACTGAATGTTTGTCACCCCCATCCCTCCCTAAATTCATATGTTGAAATTTTAACCCCTAAGGTGATAGTATTAGGAAGCAGGAGCTTCAGGAGGTAATTAGGTCATGAGGTTGGAACACTCATGAATGAGATTAGTGCCCTTATACAAGCGACCACAGAGAGGTCTCTCATTCTCTTTCTGCCATGTGAGGATATAACAAGAAGATGGCATTCTGTGACCCAGAAGAGGGCCCTCAGCATAACCCATCCATGCTGGCATCCTGATCTCAGACTTCCAGACTCCCAAATTGTGAGAAATAAATTTATGTTATTCGTAAGTCACCCACCCTATGGTATTTTATGATAGCAGCCTGAACTGACTACAACATTACCTCAACTGTGGTTAGTATTTTTGATGAGAATTGTTGAGCAAATAGGAAAAGTTAACAGGAAGTGTTGAGGAGAAACACTTTCTTTGATTTATGTCTACAATGGCCTTATGAGGGAAGCATTATTTTCTCTATTTTAAAGATGCGAAAACAAAACCTTTGAGAAGCTGGATAATTTGCCAAGGATACAAAATTAATAAATGAAGAAATCTTAAGCTGAAGCTAAGTTTTGTCTAATTCCAAAGCCCCAGTTCTTTTTTCTGTGTAGCTTGTAAATGGATTCATGAGGTCATTACTAAAGATAAATGTGTTTAATGAAAGTTAATAAAGCAATAACAGTATTACTGGAACAAGTGCACAATGTCTCCAGAAAACTACTTTGAGTGAATAACACATGTTTATCAATTTATTTGCTCATTGTATTCACTTATTCATTTAACACATATTAATTGAGCATTTACCAACTGCCAGGTACTATGACAGGCATTTAGGAGACAAGCTTGGGCCAAAAAGACTTTACGCTTTAGAGCTTACATTCTAACAGAGAGTAGAGGAAAATCAAAGAATGGAGACAATGAGCAAGATAATATCAGATAATAATAACAGATATGAAGGAAATAAATTAGAATGATATGATAGTAAGTAGAATGATGTGATGGAAAGTGAGAAGAATGGAGAGAAGCTAATTAATTAAAGTGGTCAGTGAAGTCCTCCTGGAGGAGGCTGGGGTAAGATTCAAAAGCAAGGGACTAAATGAATGGAATGAATGTTCATATTCTTGCAAACACACAAGACAAATGCAGAGAAAATGAGACATTGTACTCTCTCTCCTGGTGATCTCTCCTCTGGTTTTGAATAGAGGAAGAAGGAACAATGAGGCAGAGAGCTCCAAGGCAGAGAAGTGTAATGTAGACAGGTGGAAGACGATGGGCTTTGGACTTGGATAGATCCCAGGCTATAGAACAAGCTTGTCCAACTCACAGCCTGTGGGCCACATGCAGTCCAAGACATCTTTGAATGGAGCCCAACACAAATTCATAACGTTTCTTAAAACATGAGTTTTTTTGTGATTTTTTTTTTTTAGTTCATCAGCTATTATTAGTGTTAGTGCATTTTATGTGTGGCCCAAGACAATTCTTCTTCTCTCAGTGTGGCCCAGGAAGCCAAAATATTGAACATTCCTGGACTTTGGATGAGTTCTTTAGCCAGAGACTGTTTCCATGTGTGAAAATGGGGATAGTTCTTCCTTTCTAGGATGTCTGAGGATCAACTGAGATAATGAACAGAATATCATTTCTCAACTTCCAGCAACAGAAGCTAACTGACTGATTAAGCATAAAGGGAACTTATTAATTGAATCTTGGTAGCTCACACAATGAGCTGAAGGTTCAGAGAACCAGGCATAAGGCTAAACTACATGCCCAAAACCATACTGCCAAAGTAGTCTGATGAGAAAACCATAGTTTCTATCCCCATCACTAAGTACCAGATGCTACAGTTAACGCTACTGACACTTCTGGGCCACCAATTCAACTTTATTGCAGCTACTATGCTGCCAGCACTAATGATGCTGCTGGGCCAAGAACTCAAGATTACCTCTACTGCCTAGGCCTTACAACTTGCTTGCCTCAGAATTGATTTCTTGTGTAGTGCTTCTGATTGACGGGGCTTAGGTCACACACCTGTGCGCTAGCTGCGGGAGAGGCTGGAGAAGTGCATTTTTAACTTCTATCTTGATGAGGAAGGACTCATGAAGAAGAGTATTCAAAAGTCAGAAAATATGACAAGTAACTACATAGAAAGAAGGTTCCTAGCACAGTGCCTGGGACCCAGCAGATGCTCAGTGAAGGTGAGGTTTTTTCCTTCTTTCAGTTGCACAGACTTCTATCCATCTGATCCTTAGCTCTGAGGAGGTATTAATAATGCCGTATGGGTAGAAGAAAAGGCCACCATGTACTATTTAAGACTCCCAGAGAGGAATCATAAATTTAGCCTGTGCTAGAGACACCTTCCAAAGAGACGGGCTGCTAACTGGGACTTGGCTCAGAGCAGGAACAACGTGCTTGGCATTTGCCTAAATGCAGCCTAGCTTAGAGGTAGAGTAGCCTGATTAAATGAGCTAAGTTCATCTATCACAAAAGTTGGGAGAAGAAACATAAAAAGATAGACCAAGGGTCTTCAGCAGACAAATGATGAGTATTATAATTGTTCTAGCTGCCCTGAGCAGAGTGCTTAGGGGGCTTCAGACACAGTAGTGCCTGCTAGGCTATACCTTTCCTTCTCTATCTGTATTCCATCCCATAACAGGATGCATGCCTCAGTTTCCTGATTTGCACTTCAATTCCCTCTTCTTGCCACTTCTTTTGCCCTTTGGAACCAAAGACCAGCTCTGAATCCCAGAATACTTGAAAACCTGTCAAGAACTTACCAAAACTGTTCCACATGTCAGGTTCCCTCAACCCAGATAAGACTCTCCCAGAAATAAACCACATCATAGATGAAAGCCATTCTGATGCTCTAATTTATAGGTGAAATGTATATAAGGCACTTTCTTGCACATTATCAAAATTGATTACAATAGCATCTCTGTGAGTTTTAGGTTATTACATTAAACACTTATCGAATGCTATTCAATCTTTATTATATCAGGCACTGTGCAGAGGCAGAGAGGGGAAAGTGACCTGCCCAAGAGCACAGAACCACATTTTGTATTCTTCCATTTTGCCTTAAGGGTTGTTAAGATCAAATGGGATACTATGTAGAAAAGTGCTAAATAAAAGCATAAGGTTATTATTATTAATGTGGTTATAACATATGGATCTTGTTTCTAAGCCATTGCTCTAAAATTGTGGGGAACATAACAGAAGCATACACTTCTGTGAGAATGATGTAAACTTGAGCTGTGCCTCAATGTCCCTCTGATACCACAGCTTTGTTTCTATATGACTACCTTTCCTTGCCCCATTTCTTCCCTCCCCTTCTCCAATCACATTATTTCCAGACAGGGATAAAGTATTGTTGTCCTGGAAATTAGTACACTACAGATCTGGAAGGTAAAGGAATTTTAGAGGACAAAGACAGTACTGACCTCAAGAGATCAGTGAGAATTATATCAGATAATGTATATATAGCATGTGGTAAGTGATATCTGCTATTATTACCTTCACTCTAAAAATAAGGAAAATAGGGCTCAGCATGATTAAGTGGTGTGCACAGGGGCACAAAGCTATTAAGATGGATGAGAAGATTCAGAATTGGGCCTGTTTCCCTGTGCTGCACTGCTTGTCTGAAGAGTTATACACATGCTTCAAGCTCAGTGCACATCCTTCCCCTTCTTCCAAGTTTCCCAGAGTTATGGGAGCAGAATAAATGTCCTCCTCCATGGCTCACCCTTGCCCTGGTCCTAAATGAAAAACATCTGAGTTGGGAGGGATATCAAGGTGATGCAGACATTTTTAACCACAGTTATAATATTTTTGATAAGTGGTCACCCTATATGGGTAATGCTGCAGTTGACCTTTAGACCAAAATCCTTCCTTTATATGTTTGTTGATTTCATTCCCGGAGTAGCAGTAAGACAGATGGGCTGATGAATAGGAAGTCTGAGGTCTGGCACCCGGTGAAGGATTTCCTCTCTCTCCTCCCTTCCTTGTGTTAGCTCTTTATCACAGGCTATCTCTTATTTGAAAACTTTGTATGCCATTGTTGTTTTTATTATTGTTGTTGTCATTGTTTTAGAGACAGGGTCTCACTCTGTTACCGAGGCTGCAGTGCAGTGCTGCAACCATAGCTCACTACAGCCTCAAACCCTTAGCCTCAAGTGATCCTCTCACCTTGGCTTCCCAAAGCACTGGGATTACAGGCATGAGCCACTATGCCTGGCCCCTGGGCCTCTAGTTTGTTTACCTTGGTATAATTGAAAAAACAAGAAGCTAGGCAGTCCCAAATTTGAATTTCGGATTTGCCCATGGCTGGATGACCCTGGGAAAAAGTTTTAGCCTCCTAAGTCTGAATCTCCACCAGTGAAACAAAGAGAATACTGTGATGAATATGGGATAACAGGTGTTAAATGTCCAGAAAACCATGTGAAAAATACAGAGTATTCAGTAAACAGTAGCTGGGAGTCATTAATCATTAACTATTATTATTACCTTGCTAGACTGAGCCTTCACAGTGGCTGTCTGCCCTGACCCTGGCTCTAATTGGATCTGGCCTTTCCTTGTTTCCTGCAATAGGGAGCAAAAAAGGCTTGCCTTGGGCGTTAGATCCTGTTGTATTTGCCTAGATTTTCGTTCTTTTCCAAGGCCTTTTCCTGCTCTTGTCTTTCTGCTGATAACAAACTTCCTTGGATTACTTATAAAACCCAAAACACAGCCAACGCAGAGCTGTGCTTTGGATTTAGTGTGGGATGACCCTACACATTGAATTTCTTGGCCCTCAGCGGCATCTGTCCAGTACATAGCCATGCCAACTGTTTACTTCAATCGCAAGTACTCCAACTCCATTTCCTGGAAAGACAGAAGCCATAAATCTTAATGTATTCAAAACTCCAGTGCTAATAGCAACAGACAAAATTGCTTTGCTTCAGAAAAGCACTATATTTTAAAAGTTACATTACAACCACTCAATGGCTTTCTATCACAAGAGCCATTTTCTTACAGAAATATTTAAAGGAACTTCATACCTTCCTTTAAAATTTTTCCCAGTTAAAAACATAACTACAGTTGCTTACAGAAAAGTAGAATAGAGACTGGGGAATGGAGACTCAGAGGTTACAAGCAGAATCAGAGGAAAGGAAGAAAGAGGTTTGTAATCATTCCTGTGAAAGTAGATTGAGAGAATCATTCAGTCATTCAAAAAACATTTACTGATACTTACTCAACTAACTCTGGTTTAGTCTCTGATTAGGGGCTGCAGCCATAGAAAGGAAAATATGGCCCTTTGCCTCAAAGGACTTGCTGACTAGAATAGCAGGCCGATAGGAAACAAAAAATAATGATCAGTGTGATACGTTCAACAGTGTGAGACAATAACAATATTCCCAAAGGGCCAATGGCAGGACATGCACCATGTTTTGCTTGGGATTGATGCTTTATAGAGGAAGTAAATTTACTTACCTAAATTTGCAAATATTTAATTTTTAAATATCTCAAATATATCTAAAAAAAGACTAACATAATGAATGGCATACTAGTCAATCAATTCCTAACATTTTTCCATATACTTCATATTTTTTAAAGAAACAAAACACTACAAATATGGGTTTAAACTCCCATGTTTTAACCCAACCCTTCCTTTATATAACAGGGGTAAACACTGCCCTGAAAATTTGTGTTTATCATCATTCCATTTTTTTTGCTATTATTATGTATATATGTACCTATAAGCAAAGTAAAACATCCACATTTTCAAACTGTCTATAAGTGGCATCATATTGTACTTGTCAACCTAAAGTATATATTTTTTTCCTTTTACAGTATGCTTTTAGAACTTAGCTATGTTGATATTTATAGCTCTAGTTCATGTATTCAACTTCTGTATAGTAATGCGATGTGTATGATCTAACCAAATGTATCTATGATCATAAGGTTTACAAATTTTGTTATTGCAAATAATGTTGTGACTAAAGAAATCTGTCTACTGTACATGTGTGATATTCTCTAGAAATGGAATGGGTGGCTAGTAAGATTTAAGCATCTTTGGCTCTACTAGATCATGCTACATTACTTTACTAAGTGATGGTGCCAATTTATTTATACTCCTCTCACCAATAATAGATGATTTCCCATCTCTCCAGGTCTTCACTAACACTTGTTTCTGTGCATTATCCACAAGGCTGTCCCACAGCTGCATCTCTTTCACCCCCCAGCCCCTGAAAAACATCACAGCCAGAGATCTTTCCAAAACACAACTCTGACGGAATCACTCTTCTCTAGTCAAAACTCTACATTTTTCCTCAGGATAAACTTCAGGCTCCTTGGCATAACAGTCCACAGTCTGACCCCTAATGACCTCTGCAGGCTTGTTTTTTTGCCACTCTCTTCCTCATTCTTCATGTGCCATTAACACCTGTCTTTAGTTCTCTGCATATGCCATGATGTTTTTAGCTTAAGGGTTTTTACTCATGCTGCTCCTTTCCCTATGAACGCCTTTCTGCTCCTCAATTCCATTTCAAACAGAGAGGCTAACTTTTCAACAAATGTTCTCTTTCCCTTTCTGCCACCATAATATAGAGCTGTCACTGAGAAGTATCTGCTTAAGCAGCGACTCCCTTGCCCAGTCCCTATAACGGGTAGATGTGATCATCCGAATGAGTTACAGCCAATGGAATATGAGTAGAAGTGATGTATACTACGTTTAGGGCTGCCCCATAAAAACCTATTACATATTAGAGCCTCAGTATGGAAGAAACCTGGGCCCCCGAATCACTAGCATTACAGTCTTTACAGCAAGGGAAGTCCTGGTCTTGTTCTCCCATATCAGGAGGCCTGAGTTTTGGAGTGCCTTTCTTGAAATTTTCTAGGATTTCTTAGTACCTGGTACCGGCCAGGGCTGGCAGTATTATCTGGGCAGGGTGCCCTAAGCTTAGACCACTCCTCATATTTCCCCCTTGGGAGTGTTCTCTGACCCCCTACCTAGGGCTGGCTTCATGAACACAGAGCACCATGCTCTGTGCTTGGTTCAATGCTCTGTTGTTGCCATCTTGGAGTTCCTAACAATTTTCTAACACGAGGATCCATGTTTTTATTTTGCGCTTAGTTCTATGTCATTCTCTCATTCTCATTAGCCAACCATCTGTATTTTACTCATCTGTTCATATGTTTGCCTCTCCTATTAGACTATAGACTCCTTGAAGGCAGGGATTTCTGCCCATTAATCTTAGCCTTTAGCATCACACTCAGGGCCTGCAGAATAGAAGTATTCCACAAGTGATTTTTAAATCAATACCATTTTGTGAGGGAGGGATCTGGATAGTGTAGGAAGAGCACATGAATGATAAGACATGGATTATAGTGCTAACTTTCCCACTATTTTCCTATATAATCTTAAGCCATTTTCCTTCCCTGAGTTCAAATAGCCTTAGGCATAAATTGGAGATCACAGTACCTACTTTTCATGGCTTTCCTGATGAATAAATATAAATTATGAAAAGTACTTCACAAACTCCCTGAATCATAGGTGATGTTCAAAAGATGGTAGTTTTTATACTAGTAGATACTCAATAAATACTTGTCATTTAATAATTAATCCAGCAATTATTTGAGAACCTACTTTGTGCTGGGAATTGTTTGGGGCACTAGAAATATAGTAATGAATGTCATAGCTCTCCAGGAGTTTATGCTTTAATAGAAGAAAATATCAATTAAAAAATTGACACAAAGGATGCAAAGGACCACAAAGCAGAGTAAGAGGGACAGGAAATGCTAAAGGGGTGAAGCCCCTAAAGGACCTTAGATAGGATGGTCAGGGAAAGCACTAGTGATAAGGTAACCTTTGAGCAGGGACATAAAGGGAGAGAAGGAGAGTCTTTGAGCAGAGACATGAAGAGAAGAGGTGAGCCATGAGAATATCTGGAAAGAATATTCTGGGTAAAGACTAGCGATTATGAACATTTTGAAGCAAGAATATGCTTGGTGAGTGCATGGTGCAGCCAAGAGGCCAGTGTGGCTACAGCAGAGTAATCAAGTGAGAGGGAGGTGAAGAATAGATCAATGAGGTAGGAGGTAAGAGACAGATCATGTAGGGCTTTGTAGGCCACAGTAAGAAGACTTTCGTGTTGTTTGTTTGTTTGTTTGGATGAGTGAGATGAGAAGCCACTGAGGGATTCTTAGCAGAGAACTGTCACAATCCGACTTTCATTTCAGAAGAATCACTCTGGCTTTCAGGTGTAAAATAAATCATAGTGAGTGTATATGAGGAAGAACAGGAGAAGGAGGCAACAGCAGAATCAGGGTCACCAGTTAGTAGGCTATTTCAAGAGTACAGGACAGATATAATGATGGTTTGGGACAAAGAGGTAGAGATGAAGTGAGAGAGTGATTAGGAATATGGATATATATTGACCATAGAACCAATAAGATATTGGTGGAAAGGCTATTTGAAAAGAGAGACAGGAATAAAAGATGATTTCAAAATTATTGGACAGCGTTGCCATTTATAGAAATGGGGGAGACTTTGGGAGAAGTGGTTTGGGGGATTAGAAATTACGTTTGCTTTTGGACAAGCTGTACTTCATATGCTTATCCAAGCCAAGATATTGAGTTAACAATTGGATGTATGATTCTGGAGTTCAGGAAAGAGGTCTAAGTAAAGACAATAAATTTAGGAGTCATCAGCTGACGTATGGTATTTTAAGCCAAGAGAGTAGATGAAATCATCAAGGATGTAATACTAACAAGAGACCAAAGAACAAGCTCTGGTGTATTTCAAAATCTAGAGATCAAGGAAATGAAAGGAATCCAGCAAAAGGAGACCTGGAGAGAGAATTAAAAGTGGTTTCTTAAAGCCAAAAAAGAGTGCAATTTGAAAGTATGAATGGTCAATTGTGTTAAAAGCTTCTGGTTTTATTACTTCATCATGGAAAGTATTGACATAGAATACTCTGTCATCAAATATATTCCTCTATAGAGTTAGTAGATGCAGGCTCAAACCCATTAGCTGCTTCCTTTATCAAATGTGAATATGAATTTCTGAATACTATTTTCTCAAGTTGCTATGGGTCATATATAAAATAATAGTTGTGAAAATATTTAATGAATACTTTACTGTTCAACTATCTATAATACATACTCTGCAATTAGGACCCTTCATTGTTCTTATAGCTAAGGCCTCACCTAGCACACTCACTGACACCAGGTCTATAACAGGACCCTAATCTGGGATATGAGGACAGAGACAGTACAACATACCACTGTTCTCTGCCCTTGGGCAGATCCCAATCTGGGGTGTGTGTGTGTGTGTGTGTGTGTGTGTGTATGTGCAGCTGTGAGGGATGCCTAGAGCACTGCAGGAACATGGAAGACTGCAGGGTAAGAGGAATTGGTAGTAAAATGACAGCTCCAAGACACCACAAAAATTGTAAAAGAGGAAATATTCTGGGCTGTTCATTTCCTGAGCATAGATCATGGAAGTGGCAGATGGCTCCTGAAATGCCAGTCATTTTTATCTCTCACCTTCTGACTCACTTGGAGCATCAGCACTGTTAGCTGAATCAATACTTTCTCCTTGACCCAAGCAATTGATTTTCACAATAGGCTTCTTTGTCAAAGAAGACCAAGAAGTAGAAATGCAGAAAGAATGTTACACTCTCTGAGAGGGAGTAAAGAACAGCAAGGGAAAACTGTGTTGGCGCAGAAGTGGACTACAGGGTCACAGTAAGCTCAAGGCTGGGGATTCTAGGAAGCGGGAAGGTTGAGAAAAGAACAACTAAGGGAGCCATCCCAGGAGGCTTCTGGCATCACTGTGTGGTGCTGCCATCAGCAAGAGGAAAGGAATTTTGCACTGGGAAGCCTAGGACTAGGCAGCCAGTAAGTGACACAGAGCAAGGCAAGGAAACAAGCTACAATTTCACCAGGCTGAAAAGAGAGGCCAGGGCAACAGCAGTTAGAACAGTACAAACCTTCTCCAGAGGCTAAGGAGGCCTGGGTCTCTGCCCTACGGCCTACTTCACCTAAGATCAGGAGCCACCTGACAGCCACTTACAAGCTCTTCACATCCAGGTCCATAGGGGGAAAGTCCAGTCCTTTCAAAACCAGTGATCCTCAATTCTGGCTACAAATACCAATGCCTGGGCATGAATTCTGATTCAATGGATGAGAAGGGAGGCAATCGGTATTTTTTAGAGGCTCTGTAAGGATTCCCATGTGCAGTCAATGTATAGAATCACAGCCTTAGACCACTCTGAAGAGCAACTTGGTTCACTGGAAAGACCCATCCATCCATCCATCCATCCATCCATCCATCCATCCATCCATTCATCTATCATCCATCCAACAGGTATTTGTTGAATGTTACTAAGTACTCAGACCTGGATGAAAATCATAACCCAGATACTTATTAGCTGTGTGATTTTGGCACATTACTTCTTTTAACTTAAATTTATTTAAAATAGGAGTAATAATACTACCTATTTCACAGGGTTGTTTAGAAGATCACAAGAAATAACATGCTAGAAATGCTTTCAAGTAATAATCACTCAATACTTGCACATTTTCCTACTCCTTTTCTTAATGAATTGGAAAATGGAAGGGCTGGCACTGGGGAGAGAAAGCAGAATGTAAAGAGCACTTATGCTGTGACTCACAGGGACACAGGGGAATCAATACCAAGTTAGCCTATTGCTGGTCATTGTGTTTCTGTTCATGTAACTAGAGCAATTAGGACTCTGCATTGTTCTTGTAGGTCTCACCTAGCACAGAGTTCTTTGGGACCTGGGGTCCTGCCATGCTCCCAGAAGTTATATAAGACCTGGATTATTCAGGCCTTGCTACCTACCTATGCATAAACTGCTAGCTCTGTGCATAGGCCTGCACTTGGCAGGACTGGAAGGCACAGACTTGAGTGGGCCAGACTTACATTTAAGCTGGTTCAATAACTTATGAGTAAACCATTTAACATCTGAACATCCATTTCTTCAATTCCATATTGAGGATATGATTATTGATTCAGCTCACAGACTCCAGAGTTATGCATCCTGGGTTGAGTCTTGATTCTGTTACTGTTTCCTCTTGTAGAGTGGAGATAATAACAATATGTACCTTATGAAGCTGTGGTGAAGATAAAATAATCCACTAAGATGTTTAAACACTATCTGGCATGCAGTAGGCTATCACTATTACTTTTACTATTATTATCATTACCTCTACCTGTTTGTCTTAAACCATTTTCTGCTGCTCTCACAGAATACCACAGAGTGGATAATTTTCGAAGAACAGAAGTTCATGGTTCTGGAGGCTAGGAAGTCCAAGAGCATGGTGCCAGTGTCTGGTGAGGGTAAACCCATGGTAGAAGGCAGAAGCAAGACAAAAGACAAAAAGGGAGCTGCATTCCCAAAATAACTAACCTACTCTCCTGACAACAGTGTTAATCCATTCATGAGGGCAGCCTTAATCCGCGCCTGACCTAACCAACTCTTAAAGGTCCCATCTCTTCATACCATCACAATGGCACTTAAATTTCGACATGAGTTTTGGAGGGGATATTCAAACCATAGCACTCTTTGAATGCCCATGGAAGCCTATGATCAGCTGAACAGCCTCACTGCAATACAAGCTTCAAAACACAGCTAATTAATCCATTAAGGCAGCGGCATCAATGACAACTAAAAATGTATAGAATTCATCTTTTTTTCCTTTTATTTCCAGACCTGTCATCTCTCACAGGATAATGGTTTCCAGGTAGTCCCAGTACTCTGTTTGATGTTCCTGGGGAACTCCCATAGGGGTTCCTGAAGGTGGTGTGAAAGATGGAATCCTTACCAGAGCTTTTCAGAAAAGGGGAAATAAATGACCTCACAGCATCCCTCTGATTCATCCTGTGCCTCTGTGGCTCATCAAGTGGCCATTTTGTGCCCTGAATGCCTAACTATTGAGGCTTGAGCAACAGATTAAGGTCATAAGGTCAAAAGGAGCTTATTAGCTGACTTAGTAATTATTATTGTTGATAGAAACACTCTTACAAGTATCATTTTACAGTTTACAAAGTCCTTTCCTATATATCATTTCACTGGATTCATTCATTCAATCATTCACCAAACACTCACTGGGTATTTACTATGTGCAAGGCTCTGTGTAAGGTAACAATCAGTCAACAAAATATATTTAAATGCTGAGCATACAGTAGCAAACAAGTCTCCAGATATGAATCACAAAAATTCACAGTCAAAATCGAGAAGTTGTATCAGATTAAAGAATAGGCAAGACACAGGTCCTGTGATGAATTAGGGTACATGTAGGACATCCTACAAGCAAAAGAGTGACAGTTCTATCTGGGAAAGATTGGACAAGAAAGACTTCATACTTGGGACCCATGTCTTAGGACCAGATGTTAAGTTCCAACTGATCCTACTGCCATACCTGAGTCAGTTCTGCCACCTGGTTCTCCTAGATGATGGAGGCCCACTCATGTGCCTGATCTCTGAGCAATATCCACTCTTTGGTTTATCTAAATCTGTATACTATAGTCTAATTGCCCCTGTAAGGTTTAGAATTTTCAAAATGTGGCTGCCAGCTCATAATCATAGTTATACCTTTAACAAACGGGCATACTATTTACTACTCTGAATCCCACAGTATTACTATGAGCCTTACATGAAATCATGGATAGAGATATAATACCAATGATATAAAGGGCCCTTTTTGAATTCTTAATATGTACCAGACATCAAGTACTTTATGCAAATCTTTGCTCACCTTCACATTTTTATACATAGATATGAATTCCTTCTCTTTTATAGAAGTTCAGTGACTTATCCAAGGTCATATAAGTAGAAAACGGCAGAGTTTATCTACTGCAAAAGCCATTTTATTATTATATGTCTCTTTCCTCTATATCACATTGCCTCTCCAAAGTGAAAATACACACATACATACATACGTACATACAACCACAAATGGAGCACCTACCAGTTGCCAGGCACCAAAATAGGCATTTTGTTTGATATGAAACTCACAACAAGATATCTCTTTTTAAAACAGGTATCTTTTTTCAAACAGATTTAAACACTAAGGCAACTGATGCTCAGAGAGGATGAAAAAAAATCAAACAGCTTGTTGATGGTAAAGCCAGGGTTTGAACCCAAGTTGTTGACTCAAAAGTTGTTGTCTTTCCACGATATCACACTACCTCCCAAGATCCTCAGTTTGCTGCTAGCTGCCTGTTGCTTTCCTTCCTTGGTACTTACTTTTTCCATCTGCAAAATTATGACCTCTAAGAGCTCTTTCAGCTTTGAGGTTCTCAGGTTCTAAGATATAATAAACAGGTAGAGATGAAAGGCAGACAGAAAGACATTCTGTACTAGGAAAGCAGGGATACAGGACTGCAAAGATAAGAGAACATTTAGGAAAAGTCAGACATCATGGGGCTGGAGTTAGAGCAACTCCATTCTTTGGATAGGGGAACAGAGGAGGCTTCATGAAGGAAGTAGCATTTAAGCCAGACATAGAGGAATGAGGATAAGCTTGAAATGTTAAAAAGATGGGCACTATTTCAAGAAAAGGAAAAATACAAAAAGGACTCAGAGACCTGCAATTAAAATATGTTTGAATAACGGTGATTTGTCTGATGTGGTTTTTATTCCAGGAAGGAGCAGAGGAATCAAGGGGAAAGAGGTTGTAATGATGAATTTCACCACAGTGGGAGCAGTGGTTTCAGCTGGGTTTTTGGGCCACCCATAGGTAGCAACTTTTGCTCCTGGTCTTCGTTAGGTGCCACACAGTTCCTGACGATTTGATTTGTAAAACTAAGCTGGAGTAGTGCTCTGCTGTGTGAAGCTGATGCAGTCCATGGACATAGGCAGTGTTGGCAGAGGCCTTCTGCATTTTTCACTGTGGGCCTTGGGGTAAAGACAACTTACATTTGTCTGCTATACCCACAAATATAAGCAGACAAATATAAGTAGGGAAGCCTACAAATACCCAGTCTGTCATGTCAGACTTAAGTTTGACAAAAGAATAATTACTTAATGATTTAAAATTTTTCTTATTAGTTGTGATCTCTTGGCTCATTCCATTGGATTATATTTGGGAGGCACACACTGTAAAAGAAAGAACACAGCTTTTAGGATAAAACAGACTTGAGGTGGAATTCTGGCTTCACTTTTAACTAGCTGTTTTCATCTCAGACAAGTTACTGAAATGCTCTGACCCTCATTTTTCTTATCTGTAAAATGAGCATAATATTTTTCTTACAGAATTGTTGTAAGGGTTTGATACAAGAAGCACACCTTGTACAGTCCCTGATACTTAGTATTGAGAATGGACGTCAACCGATGCTTTCTTCTAATCCAGATGTGGAACTAGCTCAAAAAGAAGAAAGAATGTGGGCAATCAAATGCATGTCTCTGTTCAGGTAACGAGGCGTGATGCATTGAAAAAGGGGACTAAGATAGCATTGTTTTAAATAAAAGTCTTAAATTCCCTTTCAATTTCCTTGTTCAACTCACTTAAGGGGAGCTTTCTGTAGTTCTGCTAATGAAGTCATCCTCAAAATCACTTTCAGACAGACTATTGCTCAATAATAAACTAACTGCATGATAATACACACTCCCAAGCCCCCAAGTTGGGTGATTTTTTAAGATCAGAATCCATACAAACAGTCATTGAGAGTCTTAAGGGGGTCATTTGCAGAGATTGGATTTCTCCAAAAGAAAAGAATATACCCGTTTTATTCTCTTTATTTTGCCAGCTCATCAAGAAGAAAATGATGAAAAAACTCTAACGCCTATGGTACAATTCATCATGGGGAATTTTATGGCAGAAAAATGTTTTCAATTTATAATGGCAGTAATAAGTGACATTGGGCAAAGCCTGTAAGAGACTTTTTTTTCCTACTAGGAGTCAGCCAGGAATAGAAATGTAATCATTACTCATCCCTGGATTCTGAATGTTTAAAGGCATCTTACACAACAGCATGCATTTTATTACCCTGCTATACACCAGGCAGAAAAATTTTACCAAAACTATAATTTGCTGTTTATAACAGAGTCCAGTTAAGGTCACATGGTGGGTAAATGGGAGGGTCCTCTCCTTGTCAGAACCCTAAGGCTTATTTTGTCAAGTCCAAACAAAAGGGTTGGTTTCAAAAAGGGAACCATATTGTAGTGTTTGGTTTAAATTTTTTTTTTAAACACACACATACATGGACACACACATACATACACAAAGACACACACACACACATACACACACATACACATACACATACTACTTCATTGGCAGAGTTTTCTAATAATTAGAATGTAATGGTAGAAAACTCACTGAGCACTATTTCCAAAATCTACTGTGTTTCCTTACACTTCATGGTCCTCAATCCCCTTGATTGATTTCATATGGCCAAGGCATTCTTCCCTGTTCTCATCTTTCACTCTCCAACCTGGAAATGGGAAGTCACTAAGACCTGCAAGTACTTACCACTATCACTCTCATCATAATTCTGCTGCCCCCATCACCTTCATTCATCATTCACTCATTTATTTATTCATTCATTCTACACTTGCTCAAAAACTCAAATCAACAAATATTTATTGTACGTTAATATGTCAAACATTAAAAATGTAACAGTGATTATTTCATAATCCCCGTTTTCAAGACAAGGGACATTTAATTTAGTAGAGCAGATAGCTGAACAATCACACCACTGCATGATTGCAAGATTGCATGATAAGCACTCTGCTAGAGGATATACTTGGTACAGAAATTCAGAAGTAACAGAAGTTGAAAAACAAATTTAGCATAGAGGTGCCAAAAGAATGCTTCCTGGAGGAGATACCCTTTTTAAAGTTGAATTATGATAGATGAGTGAGCATTTTCCAGTAGGAAATGGGTAGAAAGGCAGGATACGTAGAAGAAAGAATATGATATACAACGGTGAAATAGTATGGCATAAGCATAGAACAGAAAGCAGTCAAGTTTAGCTGAAGCACCAAGCCTAAGGGTGTTGATTAACTTGTTATAGGTAAGGGGTTGTTCTGTATGCTCTAGAATCTCAGATATGAAGGAACACAGCCATTCATTCCAGAATTACTAATTTACAATTAGGGAAACTTTCTTCTTCTTTGGCAAGTTAACTGACTCGACTTTGTTGTGCTTTTGTTATTTGTTTTGTTTTGGGGGTTTCTTTTTGTTTGTTTTCTTGTTTGTCTTGATGGCCTTTGTTTTATCCTTTGACAGACCTAAATGAAGAGAGAGAGTAAACTGTGAAAATCTGGGATCAGAAATCTCCCTGTCAGAGAGAACAGGAACTACCCTAAGGAAAAAACAAATGTTCCCAGAGACAGCAGGAACTATCCCTAGGAACTAGGGATAGTATCCTAAGGAATAACAAGAAAACCAAAGTGCTGGAGCAGAGTGAGGAAAGAGAAGAATAGCAGGCAATAAACAAAGAGAGCAACTTAGGAGCCAGATCACATGTGGCCTCTTGAGCAATATGGTAAAAGTTCTGGACTTCATTCTAGGTGAATGCTAAGCCACTGAAGGATTAAGAACAGAAAAATGAAATTATAGGACTCTCATTTTAAAAGGAGCAATCTGGTTTCTGTGTGGGGCATAGATTGCAGAGGGGAGTGGGGACATAAATGAGGGATTTGTTAGGAGAGGGGCATCTAAATAGACTGAAGATGATTAGGGCTTAAGCCTGTGGTAATGATGGAAGAGATGAGTAGTAGTTGGAATCAGGACATATTTGAATATCATTACTTAACTGTCTCACTCCCATTTTACTTAACAACTCAAATGTCTAAACTGTTCATTTTATAAATAGAGAAGCTGAGTCCTAGAAGGGAAGGACTTATCTAAGGCCACACAGTGGGTCCATGGCAGAGATGGACCTGGGACCTAGATATGCTGCCCCCTTTTTAGCCTCCCAAATTTTTTACCACCTTCTTCCAGTCCAAGTCCATTGCATTGTTTTTCATAAGCTTGCAACACCATCCTCCTGATGGCATTTTAAGAAAACCAGACGGCATTCAGCAGAAAGCCTGCCCAGCATCAAGAGAAACCAGGACTTTGATGTGCTCCAATTGGAGCACAGAATATATGTAGAAAATACCAAGCAAATGTTTGGACTAGGAATCCAAAATAACATGTATTTAACTTTGCAATTTAAAAAGCTAAATTCAAACATGTGTCTTGTTGGTTTTCCAGAAAATATAGAATCTTGAAGCATAAAATTAAATAAACACCAGCCACAACTGTGGTCTCTTTCTCCCTCCCTCTCTCCCTCCCTCTTTTCTTCCAGCATTTTTTCTAATTCTTTTTAAACTCTCTCTTTCATCAAGTTAGGAACTTTCCATATGTTTGGTTTGTATAAGACACCAAATTCACATTGGCTAATACCATAATACATGGCGGACACTCCTTATTTCCCAGTTGCATTATACATGGCCAGCTCTCTGAGCCTTTGCTCATGTTATTCCTCTGCCTGCTTTCTTCTTCAATGCCATCTATTTGTCTGAAATGCACTCTTTGCAGTTTCCTTCTTCAGAGGCTAGTCCACAGTTCTTCCTGCCATTTAATTGGCTACTTTATTCCTCTGAAATCTTGTTGCAAAAATTTAGCAATGATATCCTCAATTTCTTCAGCTTTACAGTACAGATAAAAATATTTCTATTTGTCCCACAGAGATCTGCAAAGATTAAATGAATAAATATCTATGAAATAGGCCGGGCGCGGTGGCTCAAGCCTGTAATCCCAGCACTTTGGGAGGCCGAGACGGGCGGATCATGAGGTCAGGAGTTCGAGACCATCCTGGCTAACACGGTGAAACCCCGTCTCTACTAAAAAATACAGAAAACTAGCCGGGCGAGGTTGCGGGCGCCTGTAGTCCCAGCTACTCAGGAGGCTGAGGCAGGAGAATGGCGGGCGTGAACCCGGGAGGCGGAGCTTGCAGTGAGCTGAGATCCGGCCACTGCACTCCAGCCTGGGCGACAGAGCCAGACTCTGTCTCAAAAAAAAAAAAAAAAAAAAAAAAAAAAAAAAAAAAAATCTATGAAATAGCTTTGAAAAGAGTAAAGTGTTCAACTATTAGTATTAGTCTTTTACCCTTCCTCCCTCCCTGTTTCCCTCTCTCCCCCTTCCTTCCTTCTTTCCTTGTTTCCTAAATTCTTAGGAAAATATACCCTTCCTTTGTTGGGCTAATGGTGCCCCAAACATATAAATGTAATAGATTTCATCATTAGCCAGAATGATAACTAGACAAGCAGCCTCCTTCAGCATCTAGGGCCAGTCTCCCCTATAGGATTGTTGTAATAGTATCTACCCTACAGCATTATTATAATGGTTCAATTCAAAGATGCATGTAAGGTTCTTTCACTCATTTCTGGCACATGATAATGGACAAAATAACAACAGCTAACATTCATCAAACACATGTGCTAGGCAGATTCTAAGCATATTACGTGTATTAATTCATTTAATCTTTGAGACAACTCTTTGAGGACTCTTCTTATCCCATTTTTATGGATAGGAAAACTGAGGCACATGAAAGTTAAATTACTTGCCTAAGATCCTACAGATTGAAAATGACAGAGTTAGGATTTCAGCCAGGTAGTGTGACTCCATATCGAGTTCACTTATCCATTGTGGTGAACTGTTTCTAAATAAGCAGTAGACTTAATTGCTGTTATTAATGAGGTCAGCACCAGAAAGGAGAGAAGCAAATGTGGTGCCTTGGAAAGCCTCACAAAAATCCTTCACAGCACTGCAGCTCTGCCGAGTTGATTCGGAACATAGAAATGCCTGATGGTTCCTTTCAAAATGGCTCCCACTGACAGAATTCCAGATGCCCACACTTTGCTCTTTGGCATTAATTAAAACAAAGGAGTTAATCAAGATAAACTTCCACACCTGCCTAGCACCAGCCTGGAAGTTTATCATGTCTAAATATGTTTCTCATGCATTTACTGCAAATTAGTTTCTGAAAGTGAATTTCAAGGTCTAGTGACTCTGAGGTTTCCTAACTCCATTTTCATTAAGTTTTCACAAATGATCTACTGTTGCATTATTCTTTTATAGTGCAGATTTAAGGCCCCACTATGAAAAGCAATTATGCTGTCAGAAAAGTGTATTTTGACTTATTAAAAAATCTGAAAGGTTTCAGAAAACTATTTATTTAGGTTCTCATCAGGAAAGTATTTTGACAGTCCTCGGAAAAAAAAGCACTTTTCAGTTGCATACTATTTGGAGTAGCCTAACAAGGCCTTTCTGCAACATATATGTGGGGTAGTGGAACAAGCACAATGCAGAGCATCAAGAGGCTCTGAGTGCTACTTCCAGCAGAAAGGCCGTGGGTCTCTCTGTCCTCATCTGAAAAAATACAGAGGTTGGACACAGTAACCTCCAGAATAACAAGTGTACAGAGGTTCTATGATTACAACTGCCTGTACTGAGCACCTACTATGTCTCAGGGATGGTATACATCTAACTCTGAGAGGCATACTATATCATTCCCATTTTATAGATGAGGAAACTGAAGCTTAAAATGGTTAGATGACTTACCCAAAGTCACTCAGTAGTCAGTAGATTTGGTATGTAACCCCTATTGTATATTCTATGGCAGCGGTCCCCAACCTCCCGGCCTTGGACAGGTACTGGGCCATGGCCTGTAAGGAACCAGGCAACACAGCAGGAGGTGGGACAGTGGGCAAGGAGTGAGAATAACTGCTTGAGCTCTGCCTCTTGTCAGATCAGCGGCAGCATTAGATTCTCATAGGAGCGAGAGCCCTATTGTGAACTGTACATGTGAGGGATCTGGATTGTGTGCTCCTTATGAGAATCTAATGCCTGATGATCTGAGGTGGAACAGTTTTATCCTGAAACCATCTCCCCCACCACCCCCAGTGGAAAAATTCTCTTACAAAAAAACAGTCCCTGGTGCCAAAAAGATTGGGGACCACTCTTCTTTGATATATACACATGATGAAATAGTATTGAGGGCAAAAAGAAACAGAAAAAACTGTTGATATATTCAATAATATGAATGGTTGACTTAAATAAGTCAGATATAAAAGAGTTCATACTCTTTGACTCCATTTATATTTATATAAAGTTCAAGAACAGACAAAACTAATATGCAGCAATGGAATCAAAAGTGGTTGCCTATGGAGGGGCAGACAGTGAATATCAGAAGAACTTTCTGAGGTGATAAAAATATTCTAAATATCGGTAGGGATGGTTACAAAGACGTATACATTATCAATGCCCATGGAATCAAATGCTTAAATTCAGTGCATTTTACTGTACATAAACCTCAAAAAAAGTGTATGTGGCTAGTGGGCAGTTTGTTTGGCTTGTGAACCTCATGCACTGACACCAGTATACAAAGACTTGGCTCCTTTGAATAGGCTGGGGCAGTGCACCCAATCTCTAGGAACCTAAAAGGCAGCAGTAGCACTCTTCTCTGCCTGGTGTTTCTCCATCTATGCTGGCCTCTGATGATGCTGGGCAAGATCTCTGCATTGAGAGAATGATCAAGGCTTGTGTTTGTGCCTTCGTCCTGCATGACTATGGGTCAGTAATTCCCCTTCTTGGACACTAGTATCCTCATTTTAAAATAAACAGTCTTTAAGCACTTTCTAGCTCTAAACTTACCTCACTTTGTACCGAGGTGCTTTTTTCATGACAAGTCCCCATGCCTAGTTGCTTTCATTATGGAAAGCTGGACTGAGTGCAACAGAGGTAGGGAAGCTGAAGGGAGATGGTCAAGTTGGGGGATATGGACTTAGTCCATATGTATCTTCTCATATGGTAATTATAAGTAAAATCATGAAATAACATGAAGTGTGAAATAGGAGGATGAGGACTCAGACATGATCCCAGTTTAGGTCTCAGTACATGGACAGAATAAGGATTCAGTTGTGTCTTATTTTTAGCTTATTTTTTTGTATGCCTACTCTATTCTAGACGCTGACTAGTATCCTTTAAAGGCAGTCCCTCATGTCATTCTCAATCTTGTGGGGTAGGCATCGTTATCCCATTTTATAGGTGAAGAAAGGTTAAATAATTTGCCTGAGGTACGTGACTTTCTTACAGCATAGCTAGAATCTGATTCATATATCTCTGCTTTGAACCTCTATCTTAAAAGACAGTGTTGGCCTGAAGTTAGCCTATGGGTCAGGGCTCAGCCTGAAGCCATGTTTAAGAGGCTCAGTCTGTGACCAAGATCAGTGATCAGTATAAGACAGGGGTTAGAAAGAATTGTTCAGTGTTTGGCAGATATTATTTTTGAAACCAAAGCACTGGGGATAAAAAAATACATTCTAGATTGGAAAGAAAAGATAACTAATTTGAGGGTGGCACCCACTGTTTTTTTATGTGGTAAGGGCTGCAACAGGAACAATTAGAAGACTCTTATTCCATGTAGCCCTAAAACATTTGATGTAGGTATTACCAGACTCATATAGATCAAGCAACTGGCCCAAATTTGTGTCAAATTTAAAACATTCTCATGAGCACTTAATTCTATCTCTAGTCTGTAGTGTGCAGTATGTGCAAGTGTGTGTGTGTTGGGAAATATGTACAACAGAATAAAGTTTACAGTATAATGCTTGGGATGCCCTCAAGCAAATTATTTTTCTTATTTAATTGATGTAAATTTCACTAAGTGAAATCTAGATTTTCATGAAGTTGTTGTGATGATAGTCCCATGACTATTCATGGCTATAATTTTAAAATGCCAAGCCATCTATTTCAATTAAGGCATGAAAAATAAAGTTATCTTTATAATATATTTGGATCTATTTCCTGGCCAATTAACTGTGTACATATCAGATTTTAGGGTGAATTGCTCTACTGCAGCCTCTTCCAACTTCCTAATAAAACATACAGGAAAGACAAAGAAATAACGATAATTTACAATAACCACAATTAGAATGACAATCTATTGCTAGAAACTGGGAGTTACTTCTATGAACTCTAGTACTACCAGAGCTGGGCTAAAGAAAACAGTTAGTGGCCTACTTATGCTTTGTCTCAAGAAATAGAATAGGGCCTTCCACTGAAAGAAGGTGGGGAAAAAAACCCAATTCATCCCTAGACCACTATCTATGGGGCTCAAGAACTATACCAGGCAGCAAACTGGCATTCCTTCCTCTATTTCATAAGCATTGCTATTTGAGGCAGCCAAAGTACTTCTATCTTCAATCCCTGCTCAAACCTTTCTCCCCCTAGACATATCTTACTGCATTTATTCAATGACTTCAACTTTCAGAAAACATCAAGGGAACTGATTATGGTTTGCTGCATCCCAGGAACTGTCATCTACACTTGTAAAACCATGTAGTCAAGCATGACAAACAAGACATGGTAACAGGGTTATTAGAGATAGTAGCGTTGGGGTTTTGTGTGCTTGTTTGTTTATTTAATGTGCTACAGAGAACAAAGTAGTGTAGGCTAGAGAAGATCCCATCTCAGTACATCACAGACTGGATATGTTAGTTCAGGTGCTCTGAAAATCTGACATCAAACAGCCTATATGCGCAATAAATTTACTTTGGGAAATGGCTGTGAGAGCAAATGAGGAGGGATCTGTGAGAGGCTGGGACTGCAGTCAGATATGATGTAGGTACACAAGGGTATGACCTTGAGTGAAGGATAAAGGGAAAGAAGGATGAAAGTTTAGATAGAAGTGTCCTAGACTGCAGTGCAGTTCTAAGGAAAGATAGACAAGGCCAACAGAGAGAGAGCTTGAGCCAAGTTTGTCTTTCAGAAGAGTCCCCCATTACCCCAGGAATAGGACAGCCTTAATATCCCAGCTAAGTTGAGTTTTTTTGGGGGGCAGCGTATGGGATGTGTTTCCTCTGTGCAAATGCAGTAGTAGATTTCAGCACAGCAGCTGGGACCCTCAGTCAGTTACAGTTCTTGCATGAGAAGTACTCTGCTGGCTGCCACACTGGGAGAAGCATACAACTTAGCCTCCTGTTATAGACCTGAGGAGGAGATATGAACACAATGATGAGAAATGCCACATCCTATATTTCATCCACAAAGTCATTAGATTCCCATAAATTTTATTTTTAAAAAAGCTTGATAGAGGAGAAATTTATGAACCAAAGTCTACATGAGTCTATAGACATTCTTATTACTTCCCCATTTGACTCACCTATTTGTTGAGTGAAGTAATTGGATGAATCTTGGAGAATGACTATAAAATACTATACATTTAAATAGGTGGTGACTCTAATTACAGTTGTTATTCTGGATATATTTATTGGCTAAATATCAAATAATTCCTATTTCTGGTACCTTGTATAAGCTATTGATCTGGCAAACACTTTTCCCCTTACCAGTTTTCAAAGTAACAGGAAACAGATTCTACTTGTCAGGGACCATAGCATACCTTTCCTATATTTTTGTAGGGCTTTTTCAATTCTCTTGCTTTTTTATCATAATCTAGTCTGCTGAGCTCTTGATTATCTTGACTCCCACAGATTGTCCCAATGGTACACTATGTTCACAGCTACAATATTATAAGGAGGAAGTTGCAAGCGCCATAAATGCTTTAAAAGACACAGAATGTGAGAAAGTGAGAGATAAATCTCATAAAAATCCAGGAGCCTATCATTTCAGTGAAATTTAAAAATGTCTAGGGTCTGGGGCATATTGGAATATCCCCTCCAAAGTGAAAAATAAGTTGCTATATTTTGTACTAAAGAAGCACAATGGCAGGTGGGCCTTTCTGGATTTTGAAGGAAACATGCACCATATTTGACTGTGTTGTTCTTTTATTGAATAATCTGTAATGTTGCCAGTTTTTGGTGGAGCCCACAGAAAGAGAAGCCTGTGCAGTAGGTCCAGACTACAATGAAAGTTGCTCTGGTTTGGACCTTATGACCCAAGAGACCCAAAATTACTGTGGTCAATAGGGATGCTCTATGAAGCTCCAGTAGGTAAACCACACAGAAGATTCCTATAGGTAAGAGAAAACCATCTCAACTATCTTATTTTGAGAAACAGCTGCTAGTTGTGTTGTAAACCCTGATAAAATGAAACATCTGACTCTGGGACATCAAGTGATTACGTGGCCTGAATTGTTCCTCATGACCCAAGTATAATCTGACTCCCAGGAAGCCATAAGATTGAGCCTACTGTCTACCAACAAGTGAAAATGGTGTAAGTGGTATAGTGGCATACAAGGTTCTAATAGATATGAAGATGCAAGTAAGTTGCATGAACAGGTAAGTTGGATTCCTAGAGCATTTTTTCCTGTAGCACTGTTTCTTTTCCTTTAGTTCACACCATGACTTCAAAGGAAATTCTGTGGAACTGATTGAGGAATAAAAAATCTGCATGGTATGCTGGTATCAATCAGAAGTGGATAGCTATAGTTTTATAGTTCCCAAATCAGAGGTATCCCTGAAAGATAATAGTAACGGGGAATTTTTCCAGTGCTCAGAACTTCAAGCAGAACATTTGGTTGTACACTTTGTTTGAACGGAGAGATGGCCAGAAGTACAGATCTTCCCTTATTAACGGCCTAATGGTTTTGCTAGATGATCAGAAACTTGGAATGAAGAAGATTGGAATATTGTTATTAAGGAGATCTGAGCAATACATTTGACAATGACAATGGAATTATTGGGATGGAAAGAGTGTGAATGTTTTATATTTTACGTAAATCTAACGAAAGAGTACCCACTTAGAGGGGGTTCCCAAATATCATGTAGATAAAATAATGTATACCTTGGATGTCAGTTAGTCTCCTTATCCAGCCTTCCTAGTTCTGGCTTGATGGATCAATATAAAAAGAGGCCATGGCAGCAGGCTACACAACTTGGACTTTTCCTGAATATCGAATCTGCCAGTAGTAGAGACCAATACTGATTCTCTGATATGTTACCATTGCCCAGCCAGTCATTTGGTGGCAGAATGATTATAGTATACTCCTTCCATAATGAAGGGGCAGTGATTTGTCCTCACTGGAGAGCACATTTATTATAGATTTGAATCTGCTTTTTCTATACTAATGCTTCTTCTAGCACCATCATCCATGGGTTATATTAATAGAATGTCTTATTTACCTATGGTATCCTACACAGCATTCATTCCGACAAACATACTCATTTTGGTGCAAAGATATAGCAGTGACAGGCTCATGCATATAATATTTATTGGTCTTATCCTTGCAGTTCCTAGAATATGTCAAGCATGCATCTCTGGACCTTTGCACTTGCCATTCTCTCTGCCTGGAATGCTCTTCCCCCACAGAAACAAAGGGCTCATTCCTCCTCAACCTTTAGTCTTAACTCCAATATCCCCTTCTTTTTGAGACCTTCTAAGGACCATCCCACCAAAAGTTGCACACTCTTTCCAGATATTATATCACCCTCACTATCTTTTTCTTTTCTTCAGCATGCATCACAAACCTTGCATATATTTCACTTATCAATATTTTTATTGTCTCCCCACTAGAAAGTATCCCTAGGAACCCACAGATTTTCTTCTGAGGTGTTTTCTACAGTGTCCCTAAACCAATACTGTCCCTAATGTGCCTGGAACATAGTAGATGCTCAATAAACATTTTTGAATGCATGATGAATGAACAGACATGGATAGTATATAGGAAGTATAAGGAAGGCTAACAATGCATGATTACTGAGTACAATTCTACAAGTCAGAACTCTAGATTTTAATTTTGGCTGTGCCAGTTAAAAGCTCTGTGACTTTAGACTGTTTATTAACCTTTCTGTTCCTCTGCTTCTTCCTCTGTAAAATAAAAAATGGTGTCTAAAAATATATTTATTTGTTTTAATATATGCCTCATTTCCAAGAAGCAGTTGGCCTCATAGATTTATGAGATGATCTAATAAAGTCTCAGTTCCAGTTCCAGTTGGAAAACTGAAAGTTTGGGGTGTTCTCTAACAAGAGATAATGTAAGCTTTAAAACAGTGATTAACATATGATGCTGTTTCTCACACAGTGAGTACATAGGCATCTGAGACTCAAGGGTGGAAATGAGATTGGCTCCTCTCATATTACACCTGAAAACCCATTTGCAGAAGTTTTCTTTCTCATACCCACAACTTTGGGCTCTGCGGGATTAGGAGGTTTTATTTCCTAAGGGACCACAATGATGGCTCCATTAAAGTAGAAGCTAAGGCTACCACCGGTCATTTAGAGTTCCTTATGCTAGTAAGCTAACAGGCAAAGAATCATGTTGCTGTATTGGCTGGGGTGACTGATCCCAATTACTAAGGAAAATTGGGTTGTCGTGACACAAATGGGAGCAAGAAAAACTAGTCTGGAACCCAGAGGATTATCTGGAAAGCTTTTTAGTACATCTGTGCCCAATAACAAAAGTTAATGGAAAAATAAAGCAACCCAATAAAGGTTTACTGAGAAGGCATACTCTTCAGAATATAAAGTTTAGTGTTGGTGGTTACCTTTACAAGTTGGCCTTTAGATTACACATTATTAAGGGGGACTGTGACTAAAAGCCATTGCTCAGAGATAAATAACATGACCTTATCTAGAAACAGATACAGTGGCCATTGGAACTTTGTGTCTTACTCTTTTGAGGAGATTGTGAGAACATATTTATGCATATGAAAATTAGTTGCATCTTATAAGGTGAAAACATGAAGTTGACATATTTTGTTGCTTGGAAGGTCAACTATGTATAAAAATGCGAGTATAGGTAAGTAACCAGAGGGATGGACTGTGTCTGTTATTCACCTACTGTCTCTCATTTAAATCCACTCTTTTCACTCTGTTGCGTGTTACTGCAAATTACATTTCCCAGATGTCTTTGTTATCTGTCTTCCTGTTAGGTTCTGCCAATAACTAAAGAGAAACTGGAAGGCAGTAGGAGGAGAAAAGAGATTATTTTTCTGCTTTGTGTGTTTCTATAAGTTAAACCCCAGAAGTAGCTGTTGGGTCCAGCTTCCAGCTTCTTTTGGTACTCCTAGAACCAGCCTCTTTATGTCCTCTCAGAGGTACCAGCCACAGACAGGCAATGCCCTCTCCTCAGAAGTCTGAATCCAGTGCCTCAGAGTCCCTCTCTAAGCTCCTAGGTCCTGATAACTCCCACTTGTTCCTTTTGTTCCCTAATGCTTCCGGTGACAACAGCTTCCTGCAATTGTCCCTGAGTTATTGTAATGTCCTTTTTTCCTCCTTTAGTCCTCCATTCTAGTAACATTTTCCATATACTAAGCCCTTCTGTTGAAATGTTTAGTGTAGTTTTGTTTCCCTAAATGAACCTGACTGACCTAGTCACATAGAAATATGTCCTTTTAAACAAGATCTCAAGGTCACTCGACAAAGCAATGGCTAAATTGCATTGATTAGCAGCTGCAATGTTTTCAATCTTTAAAATAAATTTGTTTTTGTTTTGAGAACAAAGAGTAAAAGAAGCAAAGATACCTGTGCACTCAAGATAAAGGTAAATAATTAAATACCTGGCAGTAAAAGATAATTGACAACAGATCTGTGCCCTTTACAAATGGAGATCTTTGTGTAAGGTCTATTTAGAACAACTTCAAAGTGATTTAATTCTGCTTGGCAAAAGCTGCAAAACATAAATGAATTCTCCTTTCCCTTGTTAACTTTGTTCTGATTCCTTCCAAACTCAAATGTTATATTCCAACTGGACTAATAGTCCACACTTTCTATGTGTATAAAAATCCACTTAACTCTAAATTAGTATCTCTATTTCTCCTCAAATAATTGACCTGTATCCTAAAACTGTAATTTTTAAAATCTTGTGACACAGAATATTCTAAAACATTACTAATTAATTCATTTTATTCACTATTTCAACAAATATGTATCATGTGCCTGCTATGTTTAGGTTGTTCTAAGGAATTAGAATATAGAAGAAGTAAAAACAGACATGTTCCCTACCCTCAGATGCTTCCAGTCTATTGGGGAGACAGACATTGGTGAAAAAATCACATATGCAGTTGAAAAATTTAATAGTAAATAAGGCTTAAATATACAGTGATAAGTGATAAGGTACAAATATATGAGAACCTATAACAGAGATTTGGATAGGGTGGGGAAAAGGGAAGCAGGAAAATAATCCAAAATCTTTAATCTTTGAAGAATTGAAAGCCACCAAACTGTTTTATTATTATTATTTTTTAATTTGGGGGGAACTTAAGTGATCAAATGTGCATTTGATTTACTGAAGAGAATAAGTTCAGATAAATTTGTACTGGCAGGGATATGTAATGTAAGGAAAGACACTGGATTTTAAGGCAAACAACCTAGGTTCAAGAAACTATCATTTACTTGGATATAAAGATTTGAATGGCAATTACAAGGGTTGATTATGATACTTCCCAATTTTATATACAACAGAGGTTTCATGAGTTAAAATTCATTCTTTAAATTTTTATTTTACTGAGGTAACAATGCTTAACATGAGATCTATCCTCCTAACATACAATAGAGTTTTAACCAGTTCATTCTGTATATAATAGCTTTATCTCTGTAGTATTTATCATGTCTATAGTATTATAGATGATTACTTAGGAAGGTGATACAAATATTACATGTTATTTTTTCCCTCCTTTCAACTAAGCCTGACTTAGCTCTGTCAGACTGTCCCCAGGTAGATTCTAAATATAAGTGCAGCATTGGGCAGCTGCTTCTCTTCAGCTCTATTCATTCCTTGAAAATATGCTGAGACATTGCTTTTTTGCTTTAGCTTTTGTTTTCCTCTAATTATGTTCAACTTAAATGGCTATAGGAGCTAAAAATATAGCATGGAAAAGAGCTGTGAGAGCATTTAGTAAAGGTCCTGAATGAATGCCCTCCTCAGAAACCACTTTTTAAATTGGCTTGATGCTCAGTATGGAAAAATTCCCAACAGCCTCCAAAGCTATTGTCATAAAATAGAGAGCCAGATTGCTGCCAAACATCATCCAGGGAACTGACAGTTAATCCAATGAAGTCACAGAATCACAGAGTTATAGATTTAAGGAAACACAGAAACTTAGAACTTCAGAATTATAAACTAAAACACACATATTTAAAAATATGGGGACAGGTGAGCTGGGCTTGGTGGCCACTATCTGTAGTCACAGCTACTTGGGAGGATGAGGCAGGAGGATTGCTTGAGCCCAGGAGTTCGAGGCCAGCCTGGACAGCATTGACAGGTCTCATTTCTTAAAAAAAAATTGATGGTGATTGGAATTAGTGTTTAAAAAATAAAGAAGAAATATATATACAGTTGAAAGTAATCTGGGCCGGGCGCGGTGGCTCAAGCCTGTAATCCCAGCACTTTGGGAGGCCGAGACGGGCGGATCATGAGGTCAGGAGATCAAGACCATCCTGGCTAACACGGTGAAACCCCGTCTCTACTAAAAAAATACAAAAAACTACCCGGGCATGGTGGCGGGCACCTGTAGTCCCAGCTACTGGGGAGGCTGAGGCAGGAGAATGGCATAAACCCGGGAGGCGGAGCTTGCAGTGAGCCGAGATCTGGTCACTGCACTCCAGCCTGGGCGACAGAGCGAGACTCCGTCTCAAAAAAAAAAAAAAAAGAAAAAAAAAAAAGAAAGTAATCTGAAGTCCACCTGCTTTAACTAACCACTCTATGTTTGAACTTACTATTAATATAATATCTGAGCCCTCAAGTAGCTGCTAATATTCTATTTGAATGCATAGAGTAATGGGAGCTCATTACCTCCCTAGGAAGCCTGTTTCATATTTGAGCAGCTTGAAATATTAGAAAGATTATCTCAAGGCTGAGATTAAATCTGACCTCTGGTAATGCCAACGCATTGGTGCTGGTAATTCCTACAAATTGGTCCTGTTCTAGTACCAAAGCTGTGAATGTTCAAGGATATAAAACATGGATAAGCTCACTCAAGGTCCTTTGGATTTGTTTGATTTCCTTCAGTCATAGACATAGCAACACAAGAATACAATCAAGAACATCTGTGTATTTTATTGTGAGGCCTGGGCCTTAGTTATCTTCCCATGCTTCCTAATCATTTTCCTGTATTATTTAATAGAAATCTGAGTTAACTCTGATTCCTTCTTATCTATTTCTGCACATGATAGGGAATATTTGTCAAGTGTATTCTATACACTTTATACATGTTCTAAGGACTTTATGGGTGAAACTCACTTATTTCTCAAAATAGCCCTGTGAGATAGGTTTGTCATTATCCTCATTTCTGCAATTTATCCTTATTACATAGAGGAAAAAAAATTGAGAAGCAAAAAAAGTATGTACCATATACAGGTTTTTCAATAGTGAGTGCCATAGCTGGAATTCAAGCTCAGGACATCTGACTATATATTAAACAAATATAAAACAGGATGATAGATGCAATAACAAAATGTGTGTGCAGCCAGGTGTGGTGGCTCATGCATGTAATCCCAGCACTTTGGGAAGCCGAGGCAGGTGGATCACCTGAGGTCAGGGGTTCGAGACCAGACTGACCAACATGGTGAAACCCTGGCTCTACTGAAAATACATAAATTAGCTGGGTGTGGTAGTGCATGCATGGAATCTACTACCATAATCAGCTAATCCGGAGGCTGACACAGGAGAATTGCTTGAACCCAGGAGGCAGAGGTTGCAGTGAGCCAAGATCGTGCCATTGCACACCAGCCTGGACAAGAGCGAAACTCTGTCTCAAAAAAAAAAAAAAAAAGTGTGTGCACACAGAAGAGCGATCAACTTCATCTTGGGGTGAGGGTGGGAGCCAAGGAGAACTCTGGAGAAGTGTTGATAACAGATCAAGGTTTTGAAGCATGACAAAGAGCTCACTGGGTAGATAAATGGTGAAGAACCTTCTGGTAGAAGAGGTGACATACTGAAAAGGCAGAGAGGTGTATTTGGGACCCAACAAGTAGTTCACTAGGACTGTCGGGTAAGTACAAGGGAGAAGGAGTAGAGAATAAGACTGGAGAAGTGGGTAGGATCCAGGTGACAGGGCTGTGGTGCCAACTAAGGAATTAAAACAGGGTTTTACAAGAGAGTGACAGGGTAAAAAAAAAATGCATTTGCTTACCTGTGTAGGTGAGGTTTTTTAAAATTTTGAAATATAAGCATGATCAGTTGTACAGATGTTATTTTGGGACCAAGTTACTCATCAAAAATGACATTCCTGAGACTGAAGTTGCTTTCAACATAGTAACAAATTTTAACTCTTCCTTCATAGTCATATGAAAGCCAAGAACATTCTAATACTTAAAAAAACCCTACAATCCCATTTAATGTTGCCATCTAGATAAATTGTCCCAATTATGGGTAAACAATGGTGCAGATAGCAACCTCCTGGAGGGCTGAAAAAAAGAGGTTGAGAATAGTCTGTTCTGTTAGGCTTTTGACTTGGCAGCTGCTTCCAGGTTTATGGATCCTCAAAGGGAAACAAGGACAAGGAGTTTCTAGGGGAGACACTCAACTTGTATGGAGATATTAGTAAGCGCTCACGGACAAATAGGCACCCCACAAGGGACATCTGGACCTTGCTCATTTCTCAGAGTTAAATAAGATTATTGTACAAGGCAACAAAGCAAAATTATGGGGGAAAAAACCTTATCCTAAGTAGTTTCATCAAGCAAAGAAATAGCAAAAATGTAGAAAATTCAAGTTAATTTCATAAATGCATTCATTCATTCAATCAGAGAGCAAATGTTAATTGAGGAAGCAAGCCTGTTAGAATTTGGGTTCTGGCCATGGTTCAACCACTTACTAGCTGTGAGTCCCTGGGCAAATTAATTAATCTCTGTGTCCCAGTTTCCTCAACTATAAGAGAAGAAATAATAGCAATAATAATACCTGTATTTTTAGGGGTAGAGAATAAGAGAGTTGATTGAAAAGATATCAAGGGGGTGAAAACAACCAGAATCAAATTTGTTAACCATATAAATGGGGAATGAGGAAGAGAGAGAAGTTTAGAAAGGTCTCTAGGGTTCTGATCTAGGGCTAGTTATAAAACCAGGAAGCAAGGAAGGACTGAAGAAGCATTTATTAGGACTCTGTTACAGGTAAGGCATGCCAGGAGAGAAGCAGATGCTCTTGTAGCTGAGGTAAGACTTCTATACCTGTGTCATTTAGGAGAGAACATACAAGGATATGATATTGCTAAAATGAGTACTAGGAGGCTATGAGAATTCACCAAAGAAAAAGCTCAGGGAAGGTTGGTATAATCATGGCAGTAGAAGATTAGGAGGCTGAAGATAAAGTTTAATCTCATCAAGTCTAACCTCCACTACCACTTTTTGGATGTGGAAACTAATGTTTAAAGTGGGAAGGTACCTTGCCCATGGTCACACAATGAATTAGAGGTAGGCCTAGGATTAGGAATGTAGCCCTCTTTCTGCTACATTGGGTTCTGTGCTCCCACAGGGACCTGGACAGGGAAGCTCTCAGGTACACTTCTATCTATCCACTGCACAGCAGAGCTGTGGCTAGTATGTTTTTATCTTACTTAAAAAAAAAAAAATCTGCCTGAGCCTCAGCTTTCCCATCTGCCTATCATATTTCTTCTTGGACACTCACAGTGCACATTAGCTTTTAAATGTGCACTGTGAGTGTCCAAGAAGGGATATAATAGGCAGTTTTCTTTTTTTGAAGTAAAAATTAAAAAAAACCCAGGGCCTGGCACAGTGGCTCACGCCTGTAATCCCAGCATTTTGGGAGGCAGAGGCGGGCGGATCACGAGGTCAGGAGATTGAGACCATCCTGGCTAACACGATGAAACCCCGTCTCCACTAAAAATACAAAAAATTAGCCGGGCATGGTGGCGGGCGCCTGTAGTCCCAGCTACTCAAGAGGCTGAGGCAGGAGAATGGCGTGAACCTGGGAGGCGGAGCTTGCAGTGAGCCGAGATTGTGCCACTGCACTCCAGCCTGGGGGACAGAGCGAGAGAGACTCCGTCTCAAAAACAAACAAACAAACAAACAAACACCCCCAATACTATTTAACCTAACATTTTCCAAACAGATACCTACTATCTTATAATGCCCATCTATGTTCCCATGAAACCCAATTTGAGACACGCAGAAACAATTCTGATAGGGAGATGCAAGGCTCATAACCTGACCTATGGTGAAAGTTGGAACAAATAGGGCTATCTGATGCCTGAACTGTATCTGGAAATATAGTAAGAGTTAGTAAAAAGAAGGAGATAGTGAATGGGGAAGGCCTTCTGGGCTGAGGGAATGTAGAAATGTGCCACGAGATCATATATGCAGAATTCCACAATGGAAATTGAGCACAAAGTAGTAGAGAGAGATTAGGATAAAGAGGTAACTGGAGTTTCCAGCAAGACGGACTTATGAAGCCACAATAAAGAATTTGGGAGGATGTTCACTTCTAGCTGAGACAGAATAACAGAGTTAGATTTACCCTCCCACCTGAAAAAACAACCCAAAAATCAGAAGAAAATACATGAAAAAATGGTTTACAAGACATTGGACATAAGGCAATGAAGGTCAGTGATCACTGTGAGATGGAAAACTAATGTGTTCAGCTCCAGGATTGCCCCAGCTTATCAGAGAGTTTGTAAGCCAGGGCACAAGGAAGGAAACCAAAGAAGAGGCTGATATACTCCCTGAGTTGAGGGGACAAATCTGAGAACTTGGAAAGACCCTCAACTGCAATTTGCAGGTCAGAGAACTAGAGAGGACAGAGTAGAAGACAGAAAAAAATACAGAGCTTTGCCAATGGTCCTCCTTGAGTATTCAGTAGAATACTGATCAGCACAAGTATGTGGAAAAACTGCAGCTAAAGAAAGAACCATTTGAAGGATTAGATGGAAAAGTGCCTGGTACACAGGGCTAAGAACAGCTAAACTAGAAACCTCATAATTCACAGGGCACTGGGTAGAGTACTCAGAAGGAAGGGACTGGCCTCAGTAGTAGGGAAAAATTAAGCTGAGCAAATACTTCTCTGGTCTCACCTAATGAACTTAAAAGCAAGACTTGAAAGAACGAAACTGTTTCTAAGTAACATAACTGCATCCCAGAATGAAGTTTAAGAACATTTACAGGAATACAGAAATATCTATCACTGAAACGGTAAAATTCAGTCATTCGATAAATGTTTGCTATAAAATAAAAAAAGCAGGCATGCAGAAAAGCAGGAAAATAAATAGAAATAAATTGAAATAAAATAAATTGAAAATAATGAGGAAAATAGTCATATCAAAATGGACGTAGAACTGATACAGATATTAGCATTAGCAGAAAAAGACATTGACAGTTATTATAGCTATATTCCATATGTTCCAAAAGTTAAGAGACATGAAATATATAAATCAAGTGTCTGTAGATAAAATTACAATATCTGAGATTAGGGTGTACATTGGATGGAAAAATGGCAAATTAGATATTGCAGATGAAAAGACTAGTGAATTTGAAGACATAGCATTGTATCAATAGAAACTATCCAAAAAGAAACACAGAAAGAAAAAAGACCTTCCCTCCCCAGTTAACAAAAAAACAGTGAGCTCTGGGACAACTTTAATTGTCCTACTATGCAAGGAATTGGAATCCTCGAAAGCAGGGCTAGGGGTAGGCAGAAAAAATGTCTGTGGAAATAATAGGTGTTTTTCCACGTTTGATGAAAACTGAAACTGGCTGATTAAAGAAACTCAATGACTCCCAAGCACAAAAAACATGAAAAAACTATACCAGGGCACATCATAATCAATTTGTTTAAAACCAGTAATAAAGAGGAAACTTGAATGTAGCCAAAGGGGAAAACCATGTTATGTACCAAGAAACGACGATAAACATGAAAACAGACTTCTCTTTGGAAACAATGCAAATGAGATGACAGAGCAACATGTCTGAAGTACTGAAAGAAAAAACTTTCAGACTAGAATTATATACCTAGCAGGAATTTCAAAACTAAGACAAAATTCAGGTTTTTCAGATATAAGAAAGCTACAAGAATTCACTACTAGCAGACCCACACTCTAAGAAGCATTAAAGGAAGCGCTTCAAGCCAAAAGAAAATTATGCCAGATGGAAATATGGATACCAGATGGAAATATGTATCTACCACATTAAAAGCATCATTTAACCATATAAAACAATACATAAGAATATGTCTTATTAGTTAAATAACTTCAAAAGATTTTACTATTCAAAGAAAATAGTAACAATGTAGTTTGGGGTTTATAATGGAAAATATATTGATATAAGGTTCTTATACTACATGTGAAGTAGCATAATGTCAGTTGAATATAGATTATGATAAAGTTGTATACTACAAACTCTACATAAGGTACAAAAATAATGGAAGTAGTTAGTTTATTAGTTATATAAGAGTTACAGATAATAAACTCTTATATACTAGTATCTAATAAACCAACAAAGGAAATAAAATGAAACCATAAACATATTCAAAGAATATTCCAAAATATCCCCAAAGAGGGCAAAAAAGAGAAAATAGAAATAAAGACTAGATGAAACAAATAGAAAACAAACAACAAAATGAGATTTATACTTAACTATATCAATAATCATGTTAAATATAAGCAGTCTAAACACTGTAATTTAAAAAGCAGAGATTTACAGATTAGATAACAAAACATGGTCAAACTATCCATAATAAATGTCCTTCAAACATAAAGACATAAATAGATTAAAAGTAAAAGAATGGAAAAGATATACCATATTAACACTAATAAAAGCTGCAGTGGCCATATTAATATCAGATTCAGTAGACTTTAGAGCAAAGAATATTGCCAGGGATAAAGAGAGTAATTTCATAATAATAAAGGGGTTAATTTATTAAGAAGATATAACAGTTCTAAATATTTATGCATCTAATACCAGAGGTTGAAGACACATAAAGCAAAAATTGACAGAATTGAACAAATCCATAATTATAATCAGAGATTTCAATACTTCTCTCTCTATAATTGATAGATTACATAGATAGAAAATCAGAAAGGATATAGAAGATTTGAACAACATGATCAACCAATTTTACCTAGTTGACACTTACCGAACATTCCACTCAACAAGAGCAGGATATATATTTTTCTCAAGTACATGCAGAATATTTACTAAGATAGATCATATTCTGGGTCATAAAACAAGTTTCATGCATGTGAAAAACCTGATGGAATCTACATAAAAGCTATAAGAACTAATAAATGAGTTTAGCAGTGTTGCAGGATATGAGATAAAACTATATCCATCCTCAGGGATCCAGTGTAGTTCTATGAAGACACAGCCTATTTTATAAGTCTGGATTTTCTCATGCTGGGCACTCTTCCTAGAATGCTCTTATTTTTCTTCTCCTCCTGCTTCCCCTTCCCCACCATGCACTCAAGAAAGCTGTGTAAAAAGACTGCTTATTTTTCAAGATTTAACTAAAATATCACCTTCTCTACGAAGCCTTTCCTGACCCACCCACTCATTCCCTGTTCCAGGGGAAAATTCATACATCTTCTCAATGCTATATACATACACTTAAAATGGAACCTACCTCCACCATTCTAAAAAAAATTATCTATGAGCTACTTGAGAACAGGGATTTTTCCTATTCATTCCATGAAGTTTAGTGGATAAATGAATACCTTCTCCACTGTAATATAACAAAATCACGCCAAACTATTTATGTATGTTTCTATCTCCTTCACCAAATGGGGCGCTTCTCATGAGTGGGGATTGTGTCTGACTCCTATTTTATGCTCATTATCTAACACAATACCAGACACATGGAAAACTTTTTATGTATATATGCAGACTATATACCTGGACAAACAGTATAGGGATGGTCTGAAGTTCACAGCTTCTGGGAGAAAATATTTCAGAGGCCACAGGATAAGGTCGATAAATGAAAGCGTGGAAGACAAAACAACTTTCTCCTAAGATAGCAAGCAGATTGCCTTGAGTTATCTCTCTTCAGAGGCAAATGTCCCACCTTTGCTACCAACCTGTTGGTCAATACTGAGAGCCTGTGGCTGGGACAAATTATGCTGTATTATCTTTTCCTGGCAAGTTAAGAAATCTTCAGCATCTCAATAAAGTGTGAGATAAGGGAGAGAAAAATTCAATTTAGAAGGCCTTCATAACTCTTCATGAAGGCATTCCCAGGCATATGAATAGGCAGGTGGAGGGGAGGAGGCCTGCCAGCATCGATATCTCATTACTCCTGGCTCCAATGGCCTGAGAGGTCAGCGAAGAAATGAGTGTCTCAGGGGAAATTTAGCTTGAGAGCAGTGATTCTGCCTTTCATTGTGTTGATGGACTAACTCCATTTATTCCTCTGACAAAAAAAGGTGGGGCTACTTATTTAGTCAAGGAAATTTCACAGCTGTAAAAGGGACTGTTTAGAGATCATCTGCTCTGTCTCTGACAGATAAGGAGGTAGAGGCCCACTGAACAGAAAGGCAAAGGCAGAGACTTTGTTGGGGCCCTGGCTTTATGACTACTCTCTACTATCTGTTGTCACAGATTCTGTAAACTTTTTGGATTTCAATGATGTCTAAGGGTAAAGTCTAAATGTATGGATGCGTTCTTCAAGATCCTGCATTCTTTTTTTAAAAATTTAAATGTTTTACTTTTTGTTGGTACATAGTAGGTATATATACTTATGGGGTACATGATATATTTCGATACAGGCATACAATTAGTAATAATCACTTCAAGGTAAATGGGGTATCCATCACCTTAAGCATTTATCTTTTGTTTTTCTTTTTCTTATTTTTTTTTTTTACTATACTTTATGTTCTAGTATACATGTGCACAACGTGCAGTATACACATATATGTATACATGTGCCATGTTGGTGTGCTGCACGCACTACTTGTCATTTACATTAGGTATAACTCCTAATGCTATCCCTCCCCGCTCCCCCCACCCCACAACAGGCCCAGGTGTGCGATGTTCCCCTTACTGTGTCCAAGTGATGTCATTGTTCAGTTCCTGCCTATGAGTGAGAACATGCGGTGTGTTTGGTTTACCGTTCTTGTGATAGCTTGCTGAGAATGATGGTTTCCAGCTGCATCCATGTCCCTACAAAGGACACGAACTCATCCTTTTTTATGGCTGCATAGTATTCCATGGTGTATATGTGCCACATTTTCTTAATCCAGTCTGTCACTGATGGACATTTGGGTTGATTCCAAGTCTTTGCTATTGTGAATAGTGCCACAATAAACATACGTGTGCATGTGTCTTTATAGCAGCATAATTTATAATCCTTTGGGTATATACCCAGTAATGGGATGGCTGGGTCATATGGTACATCTAGTTCTAGATCCTTGAGGAATCGCCATACTGTTTTCCATAATGGTTGAACTAGTTTACAATCCCACCAACAGTGTAAAAGTGTTCCTATTTCTCCACATCCTCTCCAGCACCTGTTGTTTCCTGACTTTTTAATGATCGCCATTCTAACTGGTGTGAGATGGTATCTCATTGTGGTTTTGATTTGCATTTCTCTGATGGCCAGTGATGATGAGCATTTTTTCATGTGTCTGTTGGCTGTATGAATGTCTTCTTTTGAGAAATGTCTGTTCATATCCTTTGCCCACTTTTTGATGGGGTTGTTTGTTTTTTTCTTGTAAATTTGTTTGAGTTCTTTGTAGGTTCTGGATATTAGCCCTTTGTCAGATGAGTGGATTGCAAAAATTTTCTCCCATTCTGTAGGTTGCCTGTTCACTCTGATGGCAATTTCCTTTGCTGTGCAGAAGCTCTTTAGTTTAATTAGCTCCCATTTGTCAATTTTGGCTTTTGTTGACATTGCTTTTGGTGTTTTAGACATGAAGTCCTTGCCCATGCCTATGTCCTGAATGGTACTGACTAGGTTTTCTTCTAGGGTTTTCATGGTTTTGGGTCTAACATTTAAGTCTCTAATCCATCTTGAATTAATTTTTGTATAAGGAGTAAGGAAGGGATCCAGTTTCAGCTTTCTACATATGGCTGACCAGTTTTCCCAGCAGCATTTATTAAATAGGGAATCCTTTCCCCATTTCTTGTTTTTCTCAGGTTTGTCAAAGATCAGATGGTTGTAGATGTGATTTATTATTTCTGAGGGCTCTGTTCTGTTCCACTGGTCTATATCTCTGTTTTGGTACCAGTACCATGCTGTTTTGGTTACTGTAGCCTTGTAGTATAGTTTGAAGTCAGGTAGCGTGATGCCTCCAGCTTTGTTCTTTTGACTTAGGATTGTCTTGGCAATGCGGGCTCTTTTTTGGTTCCATATGAACTTTAAAGTAGTTTTTTCCAATTCTGTGAAGAAATTCATTGGTAGCTTGATGGGGATGGCACTGAATCTACAAATTACCTTGGGCAGTATGGCCATTTTCATGATATTGATTCTTCCTATCCATGAGCATGGTATGTTCTTCCATTTGTCTGTGTCCTCTTTTATTTCATTGAGCAGTGGTTTGTAGTTCTCCTTGAAGAAGTCCTTCACATCCCTTGTAAGTTGGATTCCTAGGTATTTTATTCTCTTTGCAGCAATTGTGAATGGGAATTCATTCATGATTTGGCTCTCTGTTTGTCTGTTACTAGTGTATAAGAATGCTTGTGATTTTTGCACATTAATTTTGTATCCTGAGACTTTGCTGAAGTTGCTTATCAGCTTGAGGAGATTCTAGGCTCAGACGATGGGGTTTTCTAAATAGACAATCACGTCATCTGCAAACAGGGACAGTTTGACTTCTTCTTTTCCTAAGTGAATATCCTTTATTTCTTTCTCTTGCCTGATTGCCCTGGCCAGAACTTCCAACACTATGTTGAATAGGAGTGGTGAGAGAGGGCATCCCTGTCTTGTGTCAGTTTTTAAGGGGAATGCTTCCAGTTTTTGCCCATTCAGTATGATATTGGCTGTGGGTTTGTCATAAACAGCTCTTATTATTTTGAGATACGTTCCATCAATACCAAATTTATTGAGAGTTTTTAGCATGAAGGACTGTTGAATTTTTTCAAAGGCCTTTTCTGCATCTATTGAGATAATCATGTGGTTTTTGTCTGTGGTTCTGTTTATATGCTGGATTACGTTTATTGATTTGCCTATGTTGAACCAGCCTTGCATCGCAGGGATGAAGCCCACTTGATCGTGGTGGATAAGCTTTTTGATGTGCTGCTGGATTTGGTTTGCCAGTATTTTATTGAGGATTTTTGCATTGATATTCATCAGGGATATTGGTCTAAAATTCTCTTTTGTTGTTGTGTCTCTGATAGGCTTTCATATGAGGATGATACCAAATTGGCCTCATAAAATGAGTTAGGGAGGATTTCCTTTTTTTCTATTGATTGGAATAGTTTCAGAAGGAATGGTACCAGCTCCTCCTTGTACCTCTGGTAGAATTCAGCTGTGAATCCATCTGGTCCTGGACTTTTGGTTGGTAGGCTATTAATTATTGCCTCAATTTCAGAGCCTACTATTGGTCTCTTCAGGGATTCAACTTCTTCCTGGTTTAGTCTTGGGAGAGTGTAAGTGTCCAGGAATTTATCCATTTGTTCTAAGTTTTCTAGTTTATTTGCATAGAGGCGTTTCTAGTATTCCCTGATGGTAGTTTGTATTTCTGTGGGGTCAGTGGTGATATCCCCTTTATCATTTTTTATTGCATCTATTTGATTCTTCTCTCTTTTCTTCTTTATTAGTCTTGCTAGTGGTCTATCAATTTTGTTGATCTTTTCAAAAAACCAGCTTCTGGATTCATTGATTTTTTTGAAGTGGTTTTTGTGTCTCTATCTCCTTCAGTTCTGCTCTGATCTTAGTTATTTCTTGCCTTCTGCTAGCTTTTGAATGTGTTTGGTCTTGCTTCTCTAGTTCTTTTAACTGTGATGTTAGGGTGTCAATTTTAGATCTTTCCTGATTTCTCTTGTGAGCATTTAGTGCTATAAATTTCCCTCTACACACTGCTTTAAATGTGTCCCAGATATTCTGGTATGTTGTATCTTTGTTCTCATTGGTTTCAAAGAACATCTTTATTTCTGCCTTCATTTCATTATGTACCCAGTAGTCATTCAGGAGCAGGTTGTTCAGTTTCCATATAGTTGAGCGGTTTTGATTGAGTTTCTTAGTGCTGAGTTCTAGTTTGATTGCACTGTGATCTGAGAGACAGTTTATTATAATTTCTGCTCTTTTACATTTGCTGAGGAGTGCTTTACTTCCAACTATGTGGTCAATTTTGGAATAAGTGCGATGGGGTGCTGAGAAGAATGTATATTCTGTTGATTTGGGGTGGAGAGTTCTGTAGATGTCTATTAGGTCCGCTTGGTGCAGTGTTGAGTTCAATCCTGGATATCCTTGTTAACTTTCTGTCTCGTTGATCTGTCTAATGTTGACAGTGGGGTGTTAAAGTCTCCCACTATTATTGTGTGGGAGTCTAAGTCTCTTTGTAAGTCTCTCAGGACTTGCTTTATGAATCTGGGTGCTCCTGTATTGGGTGCATATATATTTAGGATAGTTAGCTCTTCTTGTTGAATTGATCCCTTTACCATTATGTAATGGCCTTCTTTGTCTCTTTTGATCTTTGTTGGTTTAAAGTCTGTTTTATCAGAGACTAGGATTGCAGCCCCTGCCTTTTTTTGTTTTCCATTTGCTTGGTAGATCTTCCTCCATCCCTTTATTTTGAGCCTATGTGTGTCTCTGTATGTGAGATGGGTCTCCTGAACACAGCACACTGATGGGTCTTGATTGTTCATTCAGTTTGCCAGTCTGTGTCTTTTAATTGGAGCATTCAGCCCATTTACATTTAAGGTTAATATTGTTATGTGTGAACTTAATTCTGTCATTATGATGTTAGCTGGTTAATTTGCTCATTAGTTGATGCAGTTTCTTCCTAGCATTGATGGTCTTTACATTTTCGCATGTTTTTGCAATGGCTGGTACCGGTTGTTCTTTTCCATGTTTAGTGCTTCCTTCAGGAGCTCTTGTAGGGCAGGCCTGGTGGTGACAAAATCTCTCAGCATTTGCTTGTCTGTAAAGGATTTTATTTCTCCTTCACTTATGAAATTTAGTTTGGCTGGATATGAAATTCTGGGTTGAAAATTCTTTTCTTTAAGAATGTTGAATATTGGCCCCCACTCTCTTCTGTCTTGTAGAGCTGCTGAGAGATCTGCTATTACTCTGATGGTCTTCCCTTTGTGGGTAACGTGACCTCTGGTGTGCTGTTTGCTAAGACCCTTGGTAAAGTGCAATATTAGGCTGGGAGTGACCCGATTTTCCAGGTGTTGTTTGTCATGGTTTCCCTTGGGTAGGAAAAGGAGTCCCCTTCCCCCTTGTGCGTCCCGGGTGAGGCGATGCCTCGTCCTGCTTCAGCTCTCACTCACTGGACTGCACCCACTGTCCTGCACTGACTATCCGACACGCCCCAGTGAGACGAACCCGGTATCTCAGTTGGAAATGCAGAAATCACTCATCTTCTGTGTCACTCACACTGGGAGCTGGAGGCTGGAGCTGTTCCTATTTGGCCATCTTGGCACCAACTATCTTTTGTTTTTCAAACAATTCAATTATACTCTTAGTTATTTTTAAATGTACAATTAAATTTTTATTAACTGTAATCACCCTGTTGTGCTACCAATACTAGATCTTACTCATTTTTTCTAACTATATTTTATACTCATTAATCATCCCTACTCTATCCTCCCACCCACCAACTACCCTTCCAGCCTCTGGTAACCATCCTTGTACTCTGTCTCGATGAGTTCAATTGTTTTAATTTTTAGCTCCCCAAAATAAGTGAGAACACACCAAGTTTGTCATTCGGTGCCTGGCTTATTTCACCTAATCTAATGATCTCAAGTTCTATCCATGTTGTTGCAAATGATAGAATCTCATTATTTTTATGATTGACTAGTACTCCATTCTGTATATGTACCACATTTTCATTACCCATTCATCTGTTGATGGACACTTAGGTTGCTTCCAAATCTTGGCTATTGTGAACAGTGGTGCAATAAACATGGGATACGTTTGTTTCAGATATGTCTTCGATATACTGATTTCCATTCTTTGGGGGTATATCTAATAGTGTGATTGCTGGATCATATGGTAGCTCTATTTTTAGTTTTTTGAGGAACATCCAAACTGTTCTCCATAGTGGTTGTGGTAATTTACATTCCCACCAACGGTGTTTGAGGATTCTCTGTTCTCCACATCCTTGCCAGCATTTGTTATTGCCTATCTTTTGGATATAAGCCATTCTAGCTGGGGTGAGACAATATCTCATTGTAGTTTTGATTTGCATTTCTCTAATGATCAATGATGTTGAGAACTTTTTCATATGCCTGCTGGCCATCTGTACATCTTCTTTTGAGAAATGTCTAGTCAAATCTTTGCTCATTTTTAAATCAGATTGTTTAGATTTTTTTCCTACAGAGTTGTTTAAGCTCCTTATAAGTTCTGGTTATGAGTCCCTGGTAAGATGAATGGTTCACAAATATTTTTCTCCCATTTTATGGGTTGTCTCTTCACTTTTTGATTGTTTCCTTTGCTGTGCAGAAGGTTTTTAACTTAATGTGATCCCATTTGTCCAGTTTTGCTTTGGTCGCTTGTGCTTGTAGGGTACTGATCAACAAATTCTTGCAAAGATCAATGTCCTGGAGAGGTTCCCCAATGTTTTCTTGTAGTAGTTTCACAGTTTGGGGTCTTACATATAAGTCTGTAATCCACTTAAATTTGATTTTTTGTGTACGGTGAGAGATAGGAGTCTAGTTTCATTCTTCTGCGTATGATATGCAGTTTTCCTAGCATCATTTATTGTTGTCTGCTTGTTTTGTGGTCTTTCCTTCCTTCCTGTTTTCCCTTTAGTCAAGGTGATTTTCTCTGGTGATTTCTTGTTTCCTTTTTGTGTATCCGTTGTACATTTTTGAATTTGAGGTTACCACGAGGTTTGTGAATAATATAACCCATTATTTTAAACTGATGACAGTGTAACACTGATTGCATAAAGAAACTAACACACAAGCAAAGGGACAACTAATGGAAATTCTACACTTTAACTTCACCTCCTACTTTTTTACTTCTGTTTATATCTTCTTATATTGTCTATGTCTTGAAAAGTTGTAGTTATTATTTTTATTGGTTCATGATTTAGTCTTTGCACTTAAGATATGAGTAGTTTACACATCACAATTACAATGCTATAATATCCTATATTTTTATGTGTACTTACTGCTACCAATGAGTTTTGTACCTTCAGATGATTTCTTATTGTTTATTAACATCTTTTTCTTTCTAAATAAATAACTCCCTTTAACATTTCTTGTGGGACAGGTCTGGTGTTGATGAAATCCTTCAGTTTTTGTTTGTCTGGGAAAGTATTTCTACTTCATGTTTGAAAAATATTTTTACTGAATGTACTACTGTAGTGTACAAGTTTTTTTCTGTATTTTTCCTTCAGCACTTTAAATGTGTTATGACACCCTCTCCTGGCCTGTGAGGTTTCCACTGAAAAGTCAGCTGCCAGATGTATTGGAGTTCCATTGTGTTTGTTTTATTTCTCTTGCTGCTTTTAGGATCCCTTTATTCTTGACTTTTGCAAGTTTGATCATTATATGCCTTGAAGTAGTTTTCTTTTGGTTAAATATGCTAGGTGTTTTATAACCTACTTGTACTTGAATATTGATAGCTTTCTCAACATTTGGAAAGTTCTTAGTTATTATCCCTTTGAAATAAAAGTTCTAACCCTATCTTTCTACCTCCTCTTAAGGCTAATAAGTCTTAGAATTGCCCTTTTGAGGATATTTCCTTAGTCTTGTAGGTGTGCTATATTCTTTTTTATTCTTTTTCTCTCTTTTGTCTCTTCTGACTGTGTATTTTCAAATAGCCTTTCTTCAAGCTTACTAATTCTTTCTTCTGCTTGATCAATTCTGCTATTACAAGACTCTGATGCATTCTTTAGTATGTTAATCGTATCTTTCAGCTCCAGAATTTCTGTTTAATTCTTTTCAATTATTTTAATATTTTTGTTAAATTTATCTTGAATTTATAGAATTCTTCATTCCTTCTCTGTGTTATCTTGAATTTTGTCAACTTTCCTCAAAATGGCTACTTTGAATTCCCTGAATTGTCACAAACATCTGTCTCTCTGGGATTGGTCCCTGGTGTCTTATTTAGTTAATCTGGTGAAGTCATGTTTTCCTGGATGATCTTGATGCTTGTGGATGTTCCTTGCTGTCTGGGCATTTGAATAGTTAGGGATTGATCATAGTCTTCGCAGTCTGGACTAATTTGTACCTGTCCTTTTTGGGAAGGCTTTCAAAATTATTCAAAGGGACTTAGTTGTTGTGATCTAATTTTTAGTCATTGTAGCCATATCTGCATTAAGGGGCACCCCAAAACCAGTAATTCTGTGACTTGCAGACTTGTAGAGGTACTGTCTTCTTGGAAAAGATGTGAAAGAATTATCTAGATTATCAGACAGAGACTCTTGTTCTCTTCCTTAACTTCCTACCAATCAAATGGAGTCTCTCTCTCTCTGTGCTGAGCTCCCTGGAGCAAATATCCCTGTGGCCACCACCACTGGGACTGTGCTGGGTCTGACCTGAAGCCAGTATAGCACTGCGTCTTGCCCAAGGTTCACTGTAACTCCTACCTGGCTACTGCCTATGTTTGCTGAAGGCCCTAAAACTCTACAATCAGCAGGTGGCAAGGTCAGTCAGGCCTGTGTCCTTTCCTTCAGGGCAGCAAGTTCCCCCCCAACCCTAGAGATGCCGTTCAAAACCGAGGCCTGGAGTTGGATATCTTAGAAATCTACTTGGTGCTCCATTCTACTGTGACTGACCTTACACCCAAGCACAAGATGAATTCCTTTCCACCATTCCCTCCCCTTTCCACAAGCAGAGGCCTCTCTTCCTGTGGCTACCACCACAGGGCCCATGAGGAGTACTGCCAAACTACCACTTACGTTCACCCCAAACCCAACAGTTCTTCAATCAGCTTGTAGTGAATCTGCCCAGGCCTGAAACTCCCCTCCAGGGAAGTGAGCTCCTCTCTGGCCCAGGGCAGATCTAGAAATGCCAACCTAGAGCCATGGCCTGGAATTGGGGACTATAAGCTCCTGCTTGGTTTGCTACCCTTCTGTGGCCCAGCTGGTATCTACACTGCAAAACAAAGTCTCCTTTACTCTTCCCTCTGCTTTTCTCAAGCCAAAGGAGTCTCTCTCCATAGCCACCACAGATGGGAATGTCCTGGGTCAAACCTGAAGCTAGCATGTCTCAGAGTCTCACCCAAGGCCTACAACATGTATGACCTGACTATTGCTGCTGATTATTCAGGGCCAAGGGCTTTTTAGTCAGCAGGTGATGAATCCTGCCAGGACTGGGTCCTTTTCTTCAAGGTAGCAGGTTTCCTTCTGGCTTAAGTTATGTCTAGAAATGTCATCTGGGTGCTAGAGCCTGGAATGGGTACCTCAGGACTCTACCTAGCACCCTATCCTTCTGTGGCTGAGCTGGTATCCAAGTTGCAAGACAAAGTCTTCTGAACTCTTCTCTCTTCTCTTCTCCAGAAAGAAAGGGGTCTGTGTTGGAGCTGTGAGCGGTGCTGAAGGGGTCTGTGTCGGAGCTGAGCTGTGAGCTGTGAGCTGGGAAGAGATGGCACAAGCACTCCCCTGGCTGGCCTGGCTGATGCCCCTCAAGTTTACTGGCCCAGAGCCCAGCACAGCACTAGGACTTCCCTAGGAGTAACAGTCCTTGTGACCCAGACTGCCTTTGAAGTTCATTTAAAACCCCAAAGCACTTTAACTCTGGGTGGTGAGGCTTGATAGAACTCAACTATGACTAATGGGATTGATGATTCCTCTCTGGTTTGGGCTGGTCTGGCCTAAACGCTCCCTCCATGAGTACTAGCTGAGTTTAGCCTGTTGTTTCTTTCCACTGTGACATAGCAGCACTGAGTTCCAATGCAAAGTCCCACAATCACTGCACTCTCCCTCCCCGAAGCACATAGATTTCACATGCTGCCAGGAGAAGGGGGAGGGGTGGCATCAGCAATTCAAGATGGTATTTCCTATTCTCTTCAGTTCCTCTTTCAGTGATATGAAGTAAAAACCAGGTACTGTGATTGCTCACCTAATTTTTGGTTCTTACAAAGGTGCCTTTTTGTGTAGATAGCTGTTAAACTTGGTGTTCCTGCAGGAAGGATGATCAGAGGAGGCTTCTATTTGGCCATCTTGAGCTCCCTCCCTCTAAGACCCTTCAGTCTTGATCCTAATTCACCTCTCCACTGTCATTTTCTACTTCTTTCCCACCTGTATTCTGGCCACAGTGTACATTAATTCATAGTTCCTAGAATATTCCATGTACTTTCACACCTCTACACCTTTGCCTGTGCCATTCCCACTCCCTAAATGACATTTCTTTCTTTTATTCTCTGGAAGATTCCTAGTCATCAAAGCCTAGTTCAAATGTTGCTTCCTCTTTTAAAACTTCCTGGATGTTTCAAGGCAGAACTACTTCTTCCCTGTAGTATGCTTGCAGCATTTTCTATATGTATCTGTTATAATGCTACATTATACCATAAGTATTTGCTGTGACTATATATATTAATATATACATATCCACAGGCAGTTTATCTTGTTTGGAGATGTTATCCCCATTTAAAATTTTCAGGAATATGTAAAGCAAACACCTTATTCATGCAGCTATTTTTGCAGACCTACATTTGGCCAAGTAGTGGGTACCCAGAATAATATTACTGCCCCAAGAAACTGCATGTATTTCCCAAGTCCAAATGCTGAAGTCATAAACATTTATTTATACCACAAACAATAGTATATATGAGGATATATGGCTTACTTATGATGCTAAAAATACTTTTTTTATGAACTCATAAATCAAATTATATTTATATCATATGGTTTATATATACATATTCATTATTAATAAACAATTATGTATTTACTATAGAAGCTCTCAGTAGATTAGTTCTGTAGTATGCCTTTCCTATGCGTAATTAGATCAGGTACATATACATAATTCCAAAATTCATATAATCCATATTCTGTAGCATCATCAGGGAAAAATCCCATGCAAATAAGAGGATTATCTTGATATAAGAAGTTGAAAGAAAATACAAAATTTCAAACACAATTTGAGCCAAAAAAGACAAATCATGAAACTTACTTACTTTGGTTGCTTCCTTGGCTCTCCATTTAAAGCTAAATTTCAAAGTCCTGAGCCTACTACATAAACTGGTGGCTGTGTACCTCTCTTTATTCCTCCAGCCCTGATGAACCATGTGACATACAGTCCTACTCTCCCTCCATATGTGATCTTCCCCTACTCTTCACTTGGCTAAAACCAACCTATCCTTCAAACTTCAGTTTCAGCTTCAGTTTATCTGATGTGTCCAGCTTGGTTAGGTACCTACTTTGGCCTATCACAAACTCTGGGCTTCCCTCTGTCACAGCACAAATTATACTGTGTGGTCACCATTCACATTTCAGTCTCTCTTATTATACTAAGGCCTTGAGAGCAGGGATCTAGTAGGCCAGTCTACAGATATTTATTGAATGTTTACTAAGTGCTGGGCATTATTCTAGGTGCTGGGAATACAGCAATAAAAAATCACAAATGCCCTGCCCCAAAGGAGTTTTCATTATAGCAGGAGAAGATTGTCTTAAATGAGTAAACAAAAATTAAATGAAATAATTTCAGCTACTAATATATGCTATGAAGAAAATTAAACGGTATGATTCGGTAGTGACTGGGGTAGTGGTGGTATATTTTAACTAGAGTGATCAGGAAAATATTCCCTGAGGAGGAGACCCAAACAATGAAAATTTTCCTATGGGAAGAGTGCCAAGTGTTGGAGAGAGAAATGAGCTTGCCATCTTTGGGTGACAGAAAGAAGGTCATAATAGCTAGACCATAGTCACCAAGTGGAAGGAGAAAAAGTAGAAGTAGGCAGAAAACAAGACCTGTAGGGCATTACTGGCCATGGTAAGGACCTTATTCAAATGAGAATGGAAGCCATAGAAAGGTTTTAAGCAGGGAGAGACATAATCTGGCTGTTGTGTGGAGAATGGATTCTAGGGGCAAGAAGTAGGGAGACCAGTAAAGGCTCTTTCAGTAGTTCAAACAAGATATAATAGTGACCTGGATTAGGGTTATGGCAGAGGATATGGAGGAAAGTGAGTGGGTTGGGGACATATATTAGAGATAGAGTGGCAAGACTCACTAATTGACTGGACGTAAGATGTGAGGGAAAGAAAAAAAATTAATCATAGCCCTCAGGTTTTTACCAAATTCATTTGCTGTGATGAAAAATACCTGAGTTTTTGTTTTGAATATATTCATTTTGACGTGCCTACTGGACATCTGGATTGAAATACTATATAGACAGTTTGGTTATACTAATCTAGAGTTCAGGAGAAGTTAAGGTTGAAAATGTAGATATGGAACTCATTGGCATATAGTTGACATTTAAAGCTATGGAAACAGATTGAATTATGTGGAAAATGAGTATAGCTGCAGAAGAGCAAAGAAGAGAGGAAAGCATAGTGGCTAGAGTACTTCAACATTTAATGTATGGGAGAGAAGAATACGTCAAAGGATCCTGAGAAACAGTGGCCACTGTGGAGAAGAAAGAGGACTAAGGGAGTGTGGTATCTTGAAAGCCTAAAGAAGAAAGTATTTCAGGAAGTAGGTTATCAGTTAACTGTGTGAAGTGCTGCTATGACATCCAATAACATGAAAACAGGGAAATGACCATTAGAATTGGCAGGATGATGGTCTAAGACGATTTTAATAAAAGCTGTTTCAGAAGAATGTTGTGAATTAAAGTTAAGAGTGGAAAGAGAAGAGTGATGCATGATGAGAACGTGGAAAGGATGAGTATAGATAATTCATTAGAAAAATTTTGCTATAAAGTAGAGAAATGATTTATAGCCAGAGGAAAATGTGGGGCCAGGAGGCTTCCTTCCTTCCTTCCTTCCTTCCTTCCTTCCTTCCTTCCTTCCTTCCTTCCTTCCTTCCTTCCTTCCTTCCTTCCTTCCTTCCTTCCTGTCTACTTATCTCTCTAAATATATAAAATATTATTGCTAATTTGTTTGCATATAGGAAATCCAGAAAGTGATAATTTTTTTTTTTTAAGATGGAGTCTTGCTCTGTCACCCAGGCTGGAGTGCAATGGTGCAATCTCAGCTCACTACAACCTTCACCTCGGGGGTTCAAGCAATTCTCTTACCTCAGCCTCCCCAGTAGCTGTGATTACAGGTGCCCGCCACCATGCCCAGCTAATTTTTGTAATTTTAGTAGAGATGGGGTTTCATCATGTTGGCCAGGCTGGTCTCAAACTCCTGACCTCAAGTGATGCACCTGCCTCGACCTCCCAAAGTGTTGGGATTACAGGTGTGAGCCACTGCACCTGGCCCAGAAAGTGATAAATTTAACATGGAGAAGAGATAGTGACAATTTTAGTAAGATCAAATGGGGTCTAAAATACAGGCAGTTGGACTTAGAGAGGAACAAGGACATGTTCCATTCTAACAAAAGGAAAGGCAGGGTGTGTGGGTAAGCATACAAGTAGGTTGATGAATTTTCAGGTAGTTTTTATCATATGGCTTCTTTTTTCTCTATTAAGAATGAGATAAAGTCACTAGCTAAGATGACTCATTTGATTCCATACTCTTAATGTTCAGAACAATATGCAGCATATAATAGGCACTCTGGAAACGTCTGTTGAGTGATCCAATTATCAAACAAAATTGCACATGATCTGGCCTCATGAATTGAATCTTCTTAACTCAAGAGGAAGAGCTCTATAAGTACAAAGTCTTAGACTGAAATCCTGGGTCTGTTAGTTACCAGTTGTAAGACCCTCACTAAAGTACTTAAGCTTTCTGAGTCTAAAATTTCTTACTCATAATGTAAGGATGAAATGCCTACTTCATAGGAATATTATAAAAATCAATCAGACACCATATATAAGCACTTGTCATAAAGCTTGGCACATAAGTGCTTGATAAATGGATATTGCCACTAGTGGTATATATTGTCATCATTACTGCTACTTCTACTAATATTAGTCACCATCAAACTCTTCCATTTGTTTACTCAAATAAATGGCAAATGCCTATAAAGTAAAAGAATCTTTCTTATAAGCCTTTCACAGTAAGTTCTTTTTAAGATGATGGTGAATACAACTGCTTCAGGTAATCCAAAAACAGAAAGAACCCTTTAGGTTGAGTAGTCAGAGAAAGCTTGAAACCACTAGTTTGAAGACTGAAGCCAAACTATTTCATCTTTATTGGCATATTTGAAAATGCAATTTCATTGATTATCCCTTTCTCCCTTCAAAAGAGTTCATGGGATGAACATTTTTCTCCTGATTTAATAAACAAATAAAGACTTAAGAAAAGTGAAATGATTGAAGAGCTCAGTTTATAAATGTGGAGCCAGGGTGTCTGCATCCAAATGCTCTGTGCTCTCTACTACATTCATTTTTTGAAACATGCCACAAAAAGAGTCAAATGAAAGACATTGAAACTGGCAATAGAAGTGTGAGGCCCATCTGAGCTATAGCCTGCCCATCTGATATCACACGGTATGGTAGAGACTGGTGGATGACCGCTAAATTTCTTCTCCTCCTTTTCTGGGCATATGTCTAAACCACATTTCCTATGAACATTCTCACTGCAATAAATACTAGCCATATCACCAACTTCTGACCAGTGGGTTGTAAATGAAGGTGATGTGCACCATTTTGGGCCTAAGTTTTAAGGCAGTGGACTTTCTTTGTGAACTCTCTCTTTCCTCTTTCCCTCATCTAGAACCCAAGGGGGCCTAAATTTGTGCAGATGACAAAAATGCCCTAGGTGAAGGTGGAACAGAGTACTGAAAGGAATGTGGATTCCTATATAACTGTGGGGAGTAGAGCTGGCTGCCAATGTAGGCTGCTGAATTCAGAACCACTTGTGAAAGAGAAATAAACTTCATTGTTCTTTAAGTCACTGTACTGTTGGGTTTCCTTGACTATTACTAACACATAGGGAATCACACTTGAGAAGACAGCTGAAGGAGAGGAAGCTTAGGAGAATACGGCAGCTGCTTGAAGATCTCTCCATAGTTCCCCTGAGGCAGAAGCGACAGATAAGTCCCACATGTACCCAGAAGCAGAACCAGAACAGATGCACGAGTAGGACCCAGAGACAGAGTTCACTTCCATAAAAGGAGGAACTTCCTTTTGGAGTTGTTCTACTATATGAGAGATGTCTTTCAAGGTAAGGAGTTCCTTGTCAGTTCAGGTATGGCAGTAGGGACTGGATGATCTTATTAAAGTGCTACAGTCAGGGCTGAAGCTTTTTCCCTAGGGTTGAACTATATGACCCTTAAGGTCCCTTCCATTCCTGAGAGTCTAGACTGCAGAGGAAAACAAATCTCATCCAATTAAGAACCTCAGAAAAGCAAGTGATGACTCACTGATGAAGCTGGCTGTGCTTGGATTTCAATTGCCCTAATAATCATCATCATCACAGAAGTTCTATTGGCTTTTTCCCCCTTTGATTAAAGTTCTCAGAAATACCTTCAGGCTCCCTTCCAAACAAATGGCCCATTATAGAAACTCAATTTTAATCTGATCTCCTCTCTCAGTAATTACATTCTTCGTCAAGAGAACAGGACATTCACATAATGAAGGGGATGCAGCTCAAAGGGTAAGCACTGCAAACATCCAGAAGTGAAAGGAATGCACTTGGCATGACGCGCCTCCATCAAAGCACATTAGAAAAAGGCTGTGCAGCATGAGAAAAGTATCAGGTTGGAAGGCAGAAAACCTGGGTCCAATCTTGTCCTTGCCTGACTCACTTTCTCTCACTGGGTCTCTACAGTTGGGTGGGAGTGCAACCCCCACCCAATCCATATTCCACAAAGAAGCCTGAAGGACTCCCAAAAACCCGAATACAATTAAGACTGTCTGTGCTTTAAATCTTTCCCTGAATCTCCACTGTTTTGGGATAAACCCTAATATGATCTACCAGCCTGCCTTAGACCCCATTATCTAGACCTGGAATGCCTCCTTCCAGCATGAACAGGGTCCATTCCATTAAAGTCATACTTGGCTTCTTTCAGTTCCTAGAAATAGACTAGCTCTTTTCTGAGTCTTTGTACATGGTGTTCTCTGCCAGGAACACTTCTTTCCTTGCTGTCTGTCTAGGTAACTTCTATTCATCCTTTGGATCTCAGCTTCTTTTCAATTTTATTACTATCCTTTACTATGTGCAAAATACTAAGTGCTTTCTAAATATTAGCACACTTTTAATGTGCTGCAAGTAGGTACTCTTATTATTCCTGTTTTATAGATGGGGGACACTAAGACCCAGAGAAGTTATATGAGTTTCCCAAGGCCACAGGGCTAGTAAGTGGCAAAGCAAGAATTCCAACCCAGTCTGGTTTGAGTCCATGCTTTTAACCCCTATACTATGTTGATCCATCACTTCCTCAGGGTGACCTTTATGATCAGGTGATCTCCCTTATGTATATGACTGCACATATCACTCCATTGTTAGTAAGTATGTAATGCTATCTTCCCTGCTAGTCTGAGAGCTCTGGGAAGATGAGGATACAACCTTTCCTGTCCATTGCTGTACCTCCAGCCTCCAGCATACCTTGGAAATTCAGTAAATGGCTCTGGATTTGATTAATAAATATGTAAATAAGAATCAGTTTTCTAATACGTAAAATTAGAAAAGTTGATCTTGGTCTACATTTTTTTCCATTGCTTTAAATAAGAAACAGTCCTAATTTGAGAGCTGGCCTTGATACATGTTGGAAAACTATCATAGTGCAGACCATTTGAACTATTTAAGCCTTAGCTGTTCCCATTGTAGAAGACTATTGGACTAACCACCATTTAAAGACAACTCTAGAGTATTTGAAGTTTTTATAACCACTGCATATTATAGGATGGGGGCATGGGAAATTTTGGTTATATTTGCCTTGTTTAGTGTTGCCTATTTCTGGCCGGGTGTAAAATTCTTACTGAATACACCACTAAGAACAGAGCAATTTTGAGGCTTGGAAGCACAGTTGGTTTTTCAGGCTGGTGAGAAATTCTGGGAATTTAGGAATAATAGAAGACAGGAATAGTGAAGTGAAGAGAATACACAACCCAAAGGCTAAAGCTCAGGGTTGACTGCTGGGCTCTTTCACCCTACCAACTATATCATCTTGAATGAGTCAAATTCAGATTCTAAGTGGGACCAAATTAGTGTACTGCTAAAGCATATTACTTTCTCTTTAAACCATTATGCTTCATTTTTAGGAACTTGTAGGTCTGCTTTGTTTCAAGAAGCTTCTGTGGCCTCCAGTTTTCAGTCTTTTGTACTTTCTGCTTTTTAAAGAGCTCAAAGAGGAATTAAAGTGTTAAAGTTATAACATGACCCGTCAGATAATGGCTGCTCAAAATGGCTAATATCATCTTGAAATATTCAATTGACAAGCAGTTATTTAGCTCTAATTATATGCCAGATTTCATAACACAATGTGGGCAAGTTCTTAACTTCTGTTCTTTGGTATTCTCACCTATAAAATGGGAACATTTGAATGCAAGTGCAGGAAGTTATGCACACTCAAGGACTGGGCAGGAAGATTCTTGTCATTTCTTTGGTAGGAGGGTCCTCTTCATGAACACTTTTGCAGTGACCTGTGCTTCTCATCACTATAGGTGACATCACAATCTACCCAGGCCCCCAAACTACACACCAGCCCTCCTTGACTCCAACCCTAATTCTCTTTCAGGTGGTTACCAAGCCCTGTGAGCTCTAAGTCCTGAATATCTCTTTAACATCTCAATTCCCACTGTCATGGTGCTTCCTACATGTCTAGCCAAGATTACTATGACAGTCTCCTCATTTGTCTTCCCATACCAGTCTCTCTGGCCAACAGAGAAAGTTCTTAAATTTAAGTTTGACCATATCACTTCATTGTTTAAACACCATCAGTAATGCTCCTTGTCCTTTGGATAAATTCAAACCTCTAGGGAATGATATATAAGAATTAGAACAAACCAGGATTAGAAATTTGGCTTTACCAGTACCCTGCCACTGGAACCTGAGGCAAGTTAGCTAACTCCTTTAACTCTGTTTCTTCATCCGTAAAGTAAGATGATCATCTCTACACTACAGGGTTGTGGTAAATACTGCATTAAATACTATGTTTAAGATACTTAGTATAATGTCTAGGACATAGCTATAGTGTAATAAGTGATATTTCTTTTTACTTACTACCAAGAAACTCAAATATTATGTATAATTGAGCAAGAAGACGGACATGGTAACAATCATGGAAAACACCAGCAAAAATAGATGTATAAGCAGCATTCTATGTAAGTTCAGAGGCAGAGGGTCATAAACACTGACTGAGAAATAACAGGAGCCTTCTCAGAGGAGGTAGTATTTGATCTAGATCTTGAATGGTCACCTAGGATGACTAACTTGGGCAGAGTTTGCTGGACCATTTAATGGCTGGTTTTCTGTGTCCCTTTCTGTAGCCTTGCTCACTGAAAGTAAATTAGCATGGAGGTTCTGTTCACCAGCTATGATGATTCACTTATTCTATCCATAAAACTAAGGGCTTATTTTTCAATATAATTGATCCCTTAACCTTCAGAGACTCAAACATCTCTGTACCTTCAAAACAACAGAAAATTAAAAGAACAATTTCTCTTTACCTTCTAAATCTTGGCAACCAAAAATAGGAGAGCAAGGGAGAGAACATTAAGGTCTCATCGGTTTCAATTCTAAACAATGTAATGTGTATTTTTTCTCATTGGAATTTCAAGAACTCTTATAATTTAATCTGTTATTTATTCTGTTAAAGTGCAGTCTTCCTTAAGAGCAAAAGGATTAATGGTTTCAAATTCCAGCACATTGACCTTTATTCTACATTAAAATGCTTATTTGAAACTACTCTGCCAGGGCTCCCATAAGCCATTCAGTATTGAACATCAAAGAAATATAAAGTTTAACTCCCACTCCACTCAGGAAGCAGAATTTTAGAAATAAAAATAGACTTTTGCATGCATAGATGCAGGTAATATGCTCTGCAGAGTTTGTATATAGACCAGGTGAGCAGAGGCTTAGCTGGACTAGGGCCTACCTCCTTAGTTCAGCTTTGGCTCAGGCCCATCACAGACTGAAGCAAGGTCATTTTCTGATTATTTTTCTATCACAGAAGCACATACCTTGTTCTATGGCATGGAAGCGAGTGAAGAAAAATCCCAAAGAATGAATGACTTGATGAAACATTAAAAATAAAGTTGAGGCCGGGCGTGTGGGCACACGCCTACAATTCCAGCACTTTGGGAGGCCGAGGCAGGTGGATCACCTGATGTCAAGAGTTTGCGACCACCCTGATTAACATGGTGAAACCCCGTCTCTACTAAATACAAAAAAATTAGCTGGGTGTGGTGGCACATGCCTGTAATCCTAGCTACTTGGGAGGCTGAGGCAGAAGAATCACTTGAACCCTGAAGGCAGAGGTTGCAGTGAGCCGAGATCACACCATTGCACTCCAGCCTAGGCAACAACCGTGAAACTCTATCTCAAAAATAAATAAATAAATAAAAATAAATAAAATAAAACAAAAATAAAGTTGAAAGATTTAATATGGGGAGAAGAGGAGAAAGAAGATAATGTATATTTATTGGCTACCTACTATGAATTTAGCACCGTACTAGGAGCTTTTAAGTAACTTTGTCTGCAAACAACACTTTAGCTCAGGTAGGAGTGACCTCCCTCTCTGAACTCCCACAGTCCCTTATCAATGACTTTTTCACAGCATGGTTCTTCTTACCTTTCCTCACAGTTACTCGTGTATGAGTCTTGCCTCCCACACTAGACTGGGTGCTTTCTTTCAGGGTAGATACAGCTGTTGTTTTAGCCATCTCTCTTTTCTGGAGAGCCAGATCCATGTTTAGATACTAGTACTGTTGAATTTTATTAAAATAATCTCTGGAAATCACCTCTTTCCTGTCCAAAATCTTCTGCACATGAGTCCCCTTTGTAATATCACCCAAACAGGAGCCATTGCCTGGTTCCCTACAAGCCTCTTGGAGCCAGACATGGTCAGGCATCTATCTAGCTTCCCACTGGGACTTTGGCATCTCACCAAATTTGATCAAATTCCAGACTCTCTGAATAGTCTAATGAGTCCCTTTTGCTGTCATTTAATCTGTGTGCTAATTGGGCCCAACTCAAAAGAGTCACATCTCATTTCCTCATTATCTCAAGGGCTGGGCCTTCATTGAGCTTCCCTCTCTCACTCCGCATGACTCTAACACCTTTATATGGGATCCTCCAAATAAAATGATAGCTTTCTTGGCAGAACTTTTGTTGTCCAATTTCTGGGATTTTTTCACTCTCAATATGAGCTGAACAAATCCAACTGGTAAGAATCTCCTAGTATTGGATACATGGCATTCCCCAAGATAGTGTCAGGAAATAGATCATCAAGAAATGAAGTCCTGACTGAGGATTACGTGTGGCACTACAGATATGATAGGCATATTAAAGGGATAATGTTTAGGGACAGCACCAGCCAGAGTGGGCTGAATAAAATGAAATGGCATATAAACATTATCTCTCATAGAGCTGGCCCAGAGCAAGTGCTCAATGAACATGTCACAGCCTCTATGGTATTATTCCACAAACTTGCAGGAAACATCTCCCCTGTACCAAGCTCTGCGCTGGGCACTGGGGAAACAGTGATAAATCAGATCCAATCCTTGTCCACAATTAGTTCACAATCTAGCAGGGAGAAGAGGGAACAAAGATAATACTAGGCATAAAATGCTGGATTTAAAAGAGGCACAAGGCACTGAGAGAAACAGAGGAAGGAAGGCCTAAATCTTCCTGAGGAATTAGTGGAGCCTTGAAGTAAGGGGACATTTGATCTGGGTCCTGAACCACGAGTATAAATTCTTAGAGTAGTTGACCTAAGAAAAAGCAGATGGACCACTTGTACAAGGCCCACAATATGTATATGAAATATGCCTTGACCTTTGAATATAGTGAGCAGTTTGAGATGGATGGAGTATAGCATGCCTGGTGAGGTTAGAGGGAAATAAGACTGGAATGAATTTAGAGCAAGAGGTTTGATGAGCACTGTTTCTCACCTTGCAGTTCAAATAAACTCTTATGGTAATACTGGGGGAGATGGGAATGGGAATAGGCAGAGCCAAGACTGGAACCCAGGTCACAGACCTTGAACACTGCATTTTCCACTATAACTAGCATCCAACAAAAAAACAACCAAGAGTATGTAGTTGAAAAATTTATCACCTATCTGTTGATAAATGCAGGCTATTTATCAAAAACACAAAACTCAAAGTCACATTCAACTCTGAATTCCCATAGAAACTAAATTTCAAGTTAGAAAGGAACTTTTCTTTACAGTAGTCCCCACTTATCCAGTTTCATTTTCCATGGTTTCAGTTACCCACAGTCCAAAAATATTAAATAAAAAATTTCAGAAATAAACAATTCATAAGTTTTAAATTGTGGGCTGTTAAATAACATGGTAAAATCTCACACCATCCCTCTTCATCCTGCTTCATCCCACATAGGACTTGAATTATCCTTTTGTCTCATATAGCCATACACTACCTGCCCATTAGTCACTGAGTAGCTATCTTGTTTATCAGATCGACTGTCCTTGAATCACAGTGCTTGTATTGAAGTAACCCTTATTTTATTTCTATTATAGTATATAATTATACTATTTTAAGTTATAATTGTTCTATTTTACTGTTAGTTATTGTTGTTAATCTCTTACTATGCCCGATTTATAAATCAAACTTTATCACAGGTATGTATGATAGGAAAAAACATAGTATATATACGATTTTGTACTATCTATGGTTTCAGGCATCCACTGGGGGTCTTAGAATGTAACTCCTGAGTCCCAGCACTTTGGGAGGCCAAGGCAGGTGAATCACGAGGTCAGGAGTTCGAGATCAGCCTGACCAACATGGTGAAACCCCGTCTCTACTAAAAATAAAAAAATTAGCTGTACGTGGAGGTGTGCGCCTGTAATCCCAACTACTCAGGAGGCTGAGGCAGGAGAATCACTTGAACCTGGGAGGTGGAGGTTGCAGTGAGTCAAGACTGCACCACTGCATTCCAGCCTAGGCGACAAAGTGAGACTTCGTCTCAAAAAATAAACAAACAAATAAATAAACAAACAAATAAATAAATAAATAAATGAATGAATGAATGTAACCCCCCTGAGTAGAAGGGACGGCTACTATACAAGGGCATGAAAAGCAGGCAGATCACAGGGAAGCCTGTGACCCCCTTTCTGTGTGGAGGCCGTTCAGAGTACAATTTTCTTGCCTTTTTGCTCGAATACAAGCATGACACAGATAACAGTGAACCTGGGTTTCAGAGCTAACTACCTGCTCTCTTAAAGAGGTGCTGGGTGCAGGGAAAATACAGAGACAAAGACAGAGAAAGAGACACAGAGACAGAGAGGGAGAAGAAAGAGAGAGATAAAAACCAAAAAACATAAAGACAGAATTATGAGCAGGTGGCTGGGGAGTATGTGAGGAAAACAGACATCTATTAAGAGTCTCTCACATACAAGGCACTGTGCTAGGTACTTAATGTAAGAGCATGTAGTTCTCGTAAGATAGGAAGAGAGTGCTAGGGGGTTCCAACTCACTCTTATAGCATAATCCAAACCCATAGCTCTAGAAAATAGGTCTATTCCCAGAGGAGAGTCCTCAAAACTATTGTGGTTTTTGGTCCGATTAAGGAAGTGACATGTTATCCACAAGCAGGAACTATTCCTGACCTGTACCTGAAATTCTGCTATTCTATTTGCTCTTTCAGTTTAAGCATTTGCCCTCAGTTCCAAAGCAAACTGCCGAGTGAAGGATCCAGGAGCCCCTTTGGCTGAATTGTAGAAAGTGAATGTTCTGGTTTGAATGTTTGTCCCCTCCAAAACTCAGGTTGAAAGTTAATCCCCAATGTAACAGTATTAAGAGGTGGGACCTGTGAGAGACAATTGGGTCATGAGGGCATGAGCCCTCATTATGTGTTAATAGATTATTAATAAGTCATCATGGGAGTGAATTAGTTATCATGAGAGTGGATCTGTTATAAAAGACAGGCCAGCTCTCTCACAAGCCCTCCTGCTCTGTGATGCTTCCTTCCATGTTATGATGCAGCAAGCAGGCCCTCACCAGAAGCTGAGCAGCTGCTGGTGCCATGCTCCTGGGCTCCCCAGCCCCCCAAACTGTAAGAAATGAATTTATTCCTTATAAATTACCCAGTCTCAGGCATTCAATTACAGCAACAGAAAACAGAATAAGACAGTGATCATGACAGCAAATAACCAAACAGATGAGTGTTTGTAGATGACATGTTTGTGGCAATATGACTTGCCCGTGGTATCCTGGGGGTGTCCAGGAAACCTCATGGAATGTGACTGCAACAAGCGTGGTATCTTCTTTACACATCATGGGTTCAATATAGAACACTAAGCAACACTAAGCAATGTCCAGGAATTCTAATGGGAAGCTGGTTGCAGCAGAAGCAAAAGCTTCTCTGGAGGATGCTGAGAGTCTTGGTGAGTAAGAAAACAAAGGCAGAACAGATACTCTTTCTGGAGCCCTTTATTTTACAAAGTTGGAAGGAAAGGGGATTAATAATACCCAGGCAACCTTCCAATTTAAAAAGTTTATAGGCTGCATCTGCCCCAGAAGATGCTTCTCTGAGTTTCCTCATTTATTGTCCATACATACCATTATGCTTTGCCTATCCCCACCTCTTCTGTATTCTATTTGCTGCTCCCCACTTCCCACCTCTCTGGGTATTTCTTGCCCATTCTAGCCACTCAGTCTTCCACTAATTGCTTACATCAGAAAGCAGTACAGATCACTAGGCTAGGAACCAGGACACTTAAACCTGCCACTTTCCAGCTATGAGACCCTAGATAAGTCTGAGCCTTAGTTTCACCGTTTGGAAGTATATGGCATCCAGACTCCTTATACCTAAAAATGGGATCATTCTTTCATGCTTTGAGATTTAACTTAAGGTCTACATTCTCTAGCAAGCCATTTCTGACTATTTGTCCACTCCTTTCTTGTCCTCTTTTATATTATATTGTCCTTATTGTTGGACCCACACATTTATAATATAAGGACAATATTGTGTTTTCTAACACAATATTAGGAGTGTTAAAAGTCTCGTTTCTCTCTGATGCAATAAAAGACCCCTGAGGAAGTGGTTTCACTGATTTTGTGCTATTCCATTCTTCCCCCTTCTCTCTATGTGCACATCCCAGGACTGGACTGAGCTGAATAAGTATTTTTAAAATGAAGTAGGAAGGAATCCTGTCAACTAAGGTTGCTCCATTTCTGAAAGCCTGACTGGAAATGGCTTCCTGAATCCTGTATTATCAGTTTTCTGAGAAAATTGGTGAGAGAGGCCATTCCAGGCAGAGGAAAGAGCAATAAAATACAAGTTAAATGTTTTAGACCAAGAGGTAGTATAACATTGTGGTTAAGTGTATAGGCTTTGGAGCCAAAACTTTGGCTTCCAATTCTAGCTCTGCCACTGAATAGCTTATCCTCTTGTGCATCAGTTTTCCCTTTTATAACATGAAAAGAATCTATGAGGGATGTTTGGAAGCTTATAAGAGAGCTTCATGTTTTCATTCAGTGCTGAATTCCTCCAAGTGATATTTCTAAACCTGCCCTCTGTAAGAAGGCGGGCCAGCCTCTTACAGATTGACCACTGCATGTCAGGTCAGCCTCTTCATATTATTTTTTTCTTGCCTGTTAGTCTCTGTGCACAAAATTCCCTCTCACTGATGCCTTCTAAAGCTCTAGCGGCTTTGCTAGCCCACATGAAGCCCCACCCTACAGGGAACCTCCTTCATTGCTCTGTTCTGTCATCCTCTCTCTCATGGAGCTACCTAATCATATATGAGCAGTAGCCATATAACTTACCCAAGTAAGGACACTTCTGAGAGTGAAAGAGAATGTTATTATTAATCATGTTGGGATGACAGGTAGAAGTAAGGACTATCTTGGTCAGAAGGAGAGAGATATATAGTTATCCTACCAATGGACTCAGGGGTATTGAGATAACACTACTTCTTACAGTCTTTTTCTTTCTAGTATTTCCACAGAAATCTGGATAGTATTTTCCAGCCTACAAAAAACTTCTACCTCATAGTCTCACTGATGATCACACCAGTTCTGGGAATCTACCGGGTAGGACTATTTCTTGCACACAGTGGGTTTTCTTAGGTCACCTAGTGGCTGGAACTGGACAGAACTTTCTGTTTCACTCTGGCATCCACTTTAGCCCCTGATTGTGTTGGGTTTTGTTTTTTGAGAGTTGATTTTGTCCCCTTAGGTTGGTGGTGGAAGAAAGAATCATGCCCTACTTCTTTTCCCCTCATCTTTCCCCTATCTAAATCTGGGGGAATGGTAGGGTTTGAGAAAGCTGAAATGAGAAGCTAATAAAGAAACAATCAGAAAGTGGCAAAATATCAATTAATCCAATGTCATTCAAGAAATAACTAAAAATATTTTTCTAGATGATAGGATTTCAAGTGATTTTAAAATATCATCCTTATTCCTTTCTATATCCTTTGAATTAGCATGTACCACTTACATATTTTTAAGAAATGCTATTTCATTTATTTTTTTCTTTTTAAAGAAAGAAATCACTGAGAGTCTTCAGTAAAATGGTCATTTTCAGTGGAAAAAAAAAAAAAAACCAAACCCCAAAACAAAAACATATGCTTTTCAACTAGACCTACGTTTTCATCTTAATTCGACTCTGTGACCTTGAGTAAGTCCCACATGCCTTTAAGCCTCAGCCTCAGTTTCCTAATGGGTAGAACAGAGACACCACCACCCACTTCACAGGGCTGTTACGATGATTCCACAAGTTTCAACAAGTGAGTACCCCAGGTAAGGTGGCAGACTCTCAATAAATGTTCATTCCCTTCATGGGGGTGTTATTGATGCAGCTTCCCAAGGCTTCTGACAAGCCTTGCCACCTTCTCTGCTCACAGCTCTGGAATCATTAGGGGCATGCCTGTAACAGCTGCATCCCCTCAGCATGAGGGTAGGGCTGTCCAGAGATGCTGGGTGCCTAATGTAGGGAGGCAGTCGTGTCAGAATCACTGGGGGTTACTCATCCCGCCTTCAGGGTTTCTGACAGAATGTTTTGATAAAATAAATCTATTTTAAGTGACTGTAATGAAATACTAACCAGTTTCTGAAGGGCTTTTAAGATGTTTTTAAGAAGTTTCAGATCAAAGGCCCTGGGAAGGCAGACTTTATGCATTAAATATTTAGTACTGACTCAGTCACTTGAGAGTGCAGGCGTTTTGACATTGTAAGAAGAAGAAAGCACATTCTAGCGGGGGCCACACTCGTGTTAAAGACACAAGTGATGGGATTCGGGAGCAAGAGGCCAATCTTCTGGCTCCTATTGGCTGGAAAGTTGGAGGTCATGACCTCAAAGGCTGTCTGCCTAAAGATTCAGGATGTGATAGAATTATTCATGATATATAGTAGTTGGGTAAACAGGTTCTCAGTGAGCCCTGACAGCAGGGATCTGCCTTCCCAGCTGTTACTACCAGGCTCAGTGCCTGTCATTCTGCATATTGCCACTTGGAGCCCACCAAGTGTGTGAAATCTGCAATGTGCTTTGCAGTCCAACTGGGAGATACTGTCCTTGAGACCACACATGGACTCACACAGTCCTGGCAGGTGAGGGTCAATGAGTAGAAGAGACTTGTTGAAGAAAGCCCACACTACACATTAATGGTATGACTGGGAGTGGTGTCAAGAGCTCCTGCCTGACTGTTCCAAGGTCTTTCCAATATATTACACTGCCTCTTTAATGACAAACAGCTACTGCAGGTGTAGACATAGAAGGACAGGAAGAAACCTAGAATAGGGTGTAAAGTAGTGGCCCTAGATCTATATCAGGTCATAGCTACCTCTGGAAGTCTGGTAGAAGTTGCAAATCCTCTCCCAGAAAAATGTACGCATGCACGAGTATATACTACCATTGACATCTAGTGTTGGAGAATTCAAGCATCCTTTTAAACACATTCTTGAACGTCAGATTGCAAAACCTTGAAACCAAAGTCATAGTAGACCCTGTCATCCCAGAGCTTACAACTTTGAGTTTCTCGAATGACTTTTAGAATAGTGGTATGACAGTAGAACCATCACAAGGTTTGGTATCATACAAACCTGGATTAGAGTAGCACCTAGCAAATATGTAATATTAAGGAATTACTTAATTTCTCTGAACTTCATATTCCTATTTCTAATGTGGGATAATATTATCTAATGGAGATGTTGGGAGTTCAAACATGTAAATAATTTGGAGCCCCTGAATACATGCAGAAGATACAAAGTTCCCATCTGTCTCTATCTACTTCCAAAAAATCCTAATGGATTCTTTAAGCATCTAGTCGTCCACTCTGTTCCCACCTTACAACTAAACTTTAGACTCCAGGAGGGCAGAAATCATGTCTAGTTTGCTCACAATAACTACCTCTGAGTATACTGACTTGCACACGATAGGTGCTTAATATATATTGAATGAATGAATTAAAAGAACACAATAACGAGTCAGATGGATCCACAGTAACTTCCAGAGAGGGAGCAGGAGCAGTCAATAGAGCACTAACCCTGGGGAAACTTCAAATACTGCTTTTGGCCACAGACCAAAGGTGTTTCATGGCCCAGAAAAACCAATGACTTAGGAACTGGCATTCACAGAAGACAACTTAGAGGAAGCTCTCCCTGTTTATTTCTGTTCATTGTTTCATTCCCCTTCAACAATGTCATAGGCCTGGTCTCTTCCCACATGACAAGCCAAGGAGCTGCAGTTACACCAAAGCCAGGTCAAGTAAACCTAAAACCTAGGATTAAGGGACCAGGTAGGAAGTAAGAAGGAGCAAAAGTTATTAGCTCCTGCCTGACCCAGCCTTTGATTCTGTGGGCACTACCACTTCCACCTGGAAGATAATCTGTGCTCAGTTTCTGAGCTAGTCCTAACAGGGAAGAGAGTACAGAAGCAGTTTTAGTCTCTCCTACAGGTGGACTCTTGTTGTCCTGGATTAGAAGGCACATGTGAGGTGAGCGCCCACATTCTTACATGCCAGTGGAGGTGAGCCCCAAACCCTGAACATACCAACAGAGTCAGAGTTCCCAAGAATACCTTTCCTGGAATTCAAGGTCAGTCTGAACTAAACCTGGCAAGCCCCAAATCAGACCCTTGCCACCTCTTCTCCTAAAGCCTGAAGGATGCTTCCATGGCTGAGGTAGTGGTGATAAACAGAAGGGAGGAGAAGCACTATGTCACCACCCACTTAACTTCCAATACTAACTATTGTTTGGAAGTTCTTCCTATCATGATAAAATCCCCTTAGAAAGGCATATACATTTGCCAGACATTTCTGGATCCTGAGCATTCGAGCTGAATTTAACACATTCCTTATAATCCCCTTCTCCACCCCTTTGGTGGCTCTATCTTTCACCAGTTTAAACAAGCCAGAAACCTAGAAATGTTGCTTGACTCCTCTCTTTTCCTCACCTACAACATTCAACTAATCACAGATCCTGTTAATTTTAACTCCTAGATATTTCTTGAATTTTTCAACTCTTTTCCATGTTTTCTGTTACTGTCATAATTGTTAGAGAACTCCCTAACAATACTCTCTGCCCTCTAATCCATCCTCCACATAACAACCCAAATTGCTTAATATAAAATGTTTGACCTTGTTATTCCTTTGTGTAAACTCTTACATTGACATTCCATCATAACCAGAAAACAAAACAAAACAAAACAAAACAAAACGATTCTGGCTTCTCTGCGTCCTTGGGCTCCTTAGGTATGTACTTTCAAGAAGATACACAGTGACTCCTTCTCTGGCTTAACAGAAGGAGAATAGGAAGTATGAGCTATCACAAGTTGGAATAGGCTATTACTGAAGGTAGTGAGTTCTCTGTGCCTGAAGGAGTGTCTGTAGAGCCTGGATAACCACTCACTGGGATGTTGTGGAAAAACTCTGCTCGTGGCTAAGAGACTGGTTATATGCCATATGAAGGAAAATTCTGTCCTGAAGAGACTTCCAGGGGTTTCAGGATAGCATGTGCCTTGGGGGCAATAACACCCCCCAGCTCCTCTCATCCTCCTCACATGGACATCTGAAGGAGGAGGCCCCACCTCAAGGAAAGCAGTTTCTCTTCTGAAACCAGCCTGACCCATAGCCAGCATAAATGAGATGTTGTTTTGGCATTTCTTTCTCAGGTCAATATAATCAGTGTAGAAAATGTAAGTGAATAATTTAGGTTTCCAGAAATAAATTAACTGGAGCCAAGATTGTCAAATGTGCCTGTCTACCCTGATCAAGGTAAGCAGGTAAATACCAAACCTCACTCCCTTTTCCTGCAACATAGCTTTTTAGGCATTCCTTACTAAGTGATGAGAAAGAAACAAAGTCTTCAGGATAACAAAAACAAACACTTTGCATTTGTGTAGCTGTTTAGAAATGTAACATGCTGTTAAATTATAGTTACCGACTGAGAATCTAATGTGTTCCAGGCAACATGGCAGCTGCTTTTTAGACATAATATTTTTTAAATCACAGACTTTTGAGACAAATTTATTAGGTTCATATTGCAAATCTCAACTCTGCGTCTAACTAGCTGTGATTTTAGGCAAGTTATTTAGTCTCTTTATACCTCAGTTTCCTAATCTTTAAAATGGACAGAGTAAGGGCGCAGGCTTTAAAAGGCAGGATAATGCACACAAAGAGCTTAGCTAGTGCCATATGTGGCATATATACACATTCAATAAATGTTAGCTTTGGTTTATATTACTCCTGACAAATACCCTGACAAGTAAGGGTTATTTTGCAAATGTGCAGATGAAGAAAGAGGCTGAGTGATATGGAATAATGTTCTTAATTTGGTAATGAATTAGTGGTGTATCTCAGATTCAAATGCTGATCTGTCTGACTCTAAAACCTCTTTGTTGAGAGAGGAGCATGGTTAGTTTTACTATTGTGGCTGTTGTGGTCACCATCAAAAAAACTAATAGCATTAATAACAATGAACTCTCACTTGGGCATAGCACTTTTGAGTCTTCAAAGAAAATGTAGACACATTATTACAGAATTATCAGCCCTTGGGCCTATAAACGACTTCATGGAACCTCATCCACACTTTCCATCCCAGGGCAGAAGCCATCCTGTGGTACCCTTGACAGGTGATCATCTGTCCAAGATGGGGCTCACCCGTTCTAAAAGGAAATAAGCAGAAAGGGCTATTCTTGAGCAGAACAGATGTGGGCAGGGCAAAGACTCTACGATATGGGAGGCTCCAGTATTGAGGGAGATCTCAGAGATGGAAACACACCTATCAGCCTTCTTGAACACTTTCAGGCCCTCAGACTGCACAGAGGGGGCGTCCTGAAGGAGGAGGGCTTCCTAGTTCTTAGCAAGGGTGAGCCTGAGGGAAGGGCAGCCAGATGAACCTTTACCCACTTAGAGATAACTGTAAAGAAACAGGAGCCCAGAGCAAGATCTAACTCCAAGAGAACCTGGACAGTTGTCTCACCCTTGCCTGTACCTTCATCTGCTGTTTTGTTTCCCAGCTCTGTGCCTGCAGCATGTAACAAAAAATCCTGAAATACAGGAAGGCCTATAGCCTTGTTTAATGGGGCAAAGAGGTGGGGAAGGACCTGGAAATACTGAATCAGCCTCCTCAACTAGACTAATGGCAGGAAACTCAGGGAAGTAAGGGAAGGAGAACAGTCACAAAGAAAATGGAGGCGGGTTAGATCCTGATGCAAGTCTGAGAGGAGACAAACTAGAGCTTCAGACACAATATCGCACTACCCCAGAGACAAAAGGATAATGCCTCCCGCTACCAGTGAATGTTTCCATGATCCTCTTAGGTTCCTACAGCAACACAGAGGTAGTCAGTGAAAGGATTCGGGCAGCATAGAGAGAAAACATTTTGAAGTCAGACAGATCTGGGTACAAATCTTGATTCTACCAGTTGTTAGCTATGTGAGTTCAACCAAGTTAGTGAACCCAAGCCCTGGGACTTCACATGTTTAAGAGAATAATAATAGCAACCTATTGTTAATTATAAAGAGAAAATGATCACCTGAGATAAGATAAAAGTAGAGCCTAGCTCATGGTTTGCTATGGCCTGAACGTTTGTGTCCCCTTCCTCCTCCAAATTCTTATCCTGGAGCCTAAATCCCCAATGTATTGATATTTGGAGGTAGAGTCTATGGGAGGTAATGAAATCATAAGGGTGGAGCCCTCATGAATGGGATTAGTGACTTTAAAAGGAATCAAAAAGACTAGATTCTTCTAGGCCGGGCGCGGTGGCTCAAGCCTGTAATCCCAGCACTTTGGGAGGCCGAGACGGGCGGATCACGAGGTCAGGAGATCGAGACCATCCTGGCTAACACGGTGAAACCCCGTCTCTATTAAGAAATACAAAAAACTAGCCAGGCGAGGTGGCGGGCGCCTGTAGTCCCAGCTACTCGGGAGGCTGAGGCCGGAGAATGGCGTGAACCCGGGAGGCGGAGCTTGCAGTGAGCTGAGATCCGGCCACTGCACTCCAGCCTGGGCGACAGGGCGAGACTCCGTCTCAAAAAAAAAAAAAAAAAAAGAAGCCAACTATGCTGGCACCCTTACCTCAGACTTCCAGCCTCTTGAACTGTGAGTAAAAAATTCCTGTTTTTTATAAACCACCTAGTCTATGGTACTTCGTCATAGTAGCCAACACTGACCAAGAGATAGTATGTGGGAGAAAATGGTTCCTCTTTGTTGACATTCAAAGAGCATAAGACTCCCAATCAGAAAATGAAGGTTATGCTGCTAGGAACTTTACACATTTTCTTTCCTTAGACCTTGGTTTTCTCAGCTGGGAAAGTAGGGTGTTAGAAGACTAATGTTTCAGGGTCTTTTTGGGTCCAAACTTCAATTGTTTCAACTGCCTGTAGTGCAGGTATAATGAATTGGAGAAACAAATAAAGACTCCCAGCCATCTGTTTTCCCTCCATCCCTGTGAAATGGCAGCCTGAACAAACAATATCAAGATTGAGTAATACTCTGCTGACCTAGTTAGAAAAAGTTAAGAAATTTAAAATATGTATGAATATTATTGAATGAAAAAGAGAAGACTGATTCAAATGGTTGCAGTGCATATTAATATCTTATCCACTTTAATGTAGGAAAGATACTGGAAACCCCCATTATCTTCTTAGCAAAATAATTGTGTTTTAATGCCAATGTATGGTAAATAAGCCAGAAAAATCAAATGATAGTGCGGGATGAAGTTAAATAATTTAGAAAACAAGAATCCAGAATTCAAGAAATTATTCCAATCCAAGACGCTATTGAGAAAAAAAGGTAGAATTTCTATGTTCCATTTTCTGAAATAATATCTCGGTGGGAAGGCAAATAAGGAAACTGAATATTCCTAGCAGTTTCTCCTTTTAAAACAGATATAAATTAATAGATTTGACAAACATATTTTGAGGATCTACTGAGCATTCATCAGTCACACCTACCTCTTTGCAGCCACAAAGAGGAATAAAATCCAAACACTTCTCTTGTAGACTTCTCTGGCTAATGGGGGAGACCCACATCCAGGACTGCTATAATGATAGTTTATCTAGCAATAATGAGTTGGAGGTCATTCCTTGATAAACTGTAGAATGCCTCTCTCAGCCCCTGTAACCTTCTCCTCAATTCCTATTGACATGTGAACTTACTCTTCTTGGCAAAATAGATGGGTCCATCTGGAAGAATTAATTTATTTAAGGCACATACAAATGTCATTCTGAGAAATAGGTATTAATAAGGTGGATATTACTATTCATGTATATGTTTGTGGAATACCTACTGTGTACCAGCACTATGCTAGGCTCTTTGCTAGTCACTCATTTAATTTTCCTAACAATTCCTAACAATTATGAAGAATTCCAAATTACAAATGAGGAAACTGGGGATCAAAGAGTTTAACGAACTTGTCCAGGGATACATGTTGAAAACAGTGCAAGCAGCACTAAAAATCAAGTCCTTCTTAAATAAAAGCCCTTGGTCTTTCCATTAAGCCATACTGAAAGCATAGTAAAAGGGTTACGTCATTGAAATGGAGAATCTATGTTGACCATAGACCTGAGTCAACAAGAGAAAAGCTCTGTCTACTTACCTGGTCATCCTTACTCTTAACTTAGGAATGGAGAAGGGCTCAGGCCATCTTGGGAGCAGGAAGGTATGCTGAGAGTCTGTTCTAGCTTGAAGCCTGGAAGCCCCATGAAATCAGGATGGGGCTTAGATGACAAAAGCCAAGACTGTAGTCAAAGATCAGGTCTGGGCCAGCAACTAATGACGCAGGCTCAGTTAGCATGGGTATCTTTAAGGCCCTAGAATCAGGGGGTACTGGAGATCCAGCAGCTCATTTAGGCTTTGGCATTATCCAACTGTGTGAATTGAGTGAGTCCCTTGCCCTCAATTTCAGTTTCTAAAATTGGAATAGGCCCAAGAGTAGGTTGGGCCAAATGATTTATTCAGATCTTCTATCTCCAAAATACTATGATTTTAAGATTTCAAATATTGGCCTTTACCAATAAAAGCCACAATAATCATTATTTGTTGAGCACTCCTTATATGACAGCACTCTACTATATTAACTCTAATTGCAACCTCTTGACAACATGGCAAAGCTGTATTTACTATCCTTGTTTAGAAGGTGAAAAGCCCTGGACTCCAAAAGGTCAGCTACAGGTAACTTATCCATGGTCATTAACTTATCACATATAATTTATTCATAGCCACCAATATTATAAATGGCAGAATCCAAAACTGCCTAACATCTAAAACCATACCCTTCTTATCTATGCCTTCTTCCTTGGCCTACCTCTGCCCTCCAATTAAAATATGCAAGGACATTACCTCAATGATTTTTCAAGGACCTTTGGCTTTCTTAATAGCTTTAATCTGAAAGTATCATGTGAAACTAAGCTCAGTCTCCCACTTGCTTAAGCAGGAGGCTGCTGTACCTTTCACTCTGAGAGGCAAATGCTAGTAACTGAGAGCAATTGGCAAGGTATCTGCAGCTGACCAAGACGTAGGGTCAATCAAGAAGATGAAGAAAAGTTAATGCTTAGATAATTAATTTTGATAATAGTTGAGTTTACTAACAAAAAGAAATTACAGTTAATCATAGATAGTGTATCTGCCTTAGTTCCTAGCCGATTTTTCATATGGTTGGCTCACAATATATTTTTAATGGATTAATATGGTTTGTCTTTCCTCCTCACATTCTCAAACCTCCTTCTCCACGGACTTTAGCCAATCCGGAACATGACAGGGAGAATCATCTAACTTTCTAGATGTCTTTCCAATCTATATTCTTTACCACATCTCCAATATGCCATGCTCCTACCCATTATATACCCTCTAAGATAGAGTTCAAATGTTACTTCCCCATAGCAATTCTTTCTGATTCCCTAACCAGGGTTTCATGTTCCTTTCTCATTCCTCATCAATCATCTACTCCTTAATTTCTTCTATACAAGTATTCCACTTATTAGTATGGTAATCTTGGACAAGTTACTTAACCTTTCTGTGCCTCAGTTTCCCCATTTTCAAAATGGGGAAAATAACAGTATCGGCTTCATAAAGTTGCTGAAGGTTTGATTGAGAAAATAAACAACCTATTATCATGTTTGACATGTAGTAAGCACTACATAAATGTTAGCTGGTTTAATTTTTATAGGACAAATTGTATGCCTTCGGGGAGCTTGGAGTCTGATAAGGGAGATATGGTATTACAAATGCATTATATCCAAGAACTTACAAACAATTCAATTTCACTTCTATTATCCAATATCTACTAGAAGCCTCTTGTCATCACAGAAATCCTTAAGCTAAGTCACAATGTCTAGTTTGCTGGTGAGTCTAGAGAGGTTATTTGACATAGCCAAAATTCAAATCCCCATATGGCTCTGACCATGATGATCTTTCTACTTACATTTTAACTAATAGGGGGTTTCTCTGGACATGTATTGGGGTAGAGGGTGCTAATGTATGAGGAAAAGAGGCACGAAGAGTTTAAGTAACTGGCCCAAAGTTACATAGTGAATAAGTGGCAGAGTTAAGGTTCTAACCTATGTAGCCCACACTATATTAACTTATGCACCTAATTTCTTTCTTACTGCCTTGAACATACTCAGTTAATGTTTGCAGAGAGTGGATAAACAAACAAGAAAACCTTGCAAATAGGTCTGGAAGTAAGAGGAGGGAGTTGCAGTGGACAGAGGCTAATCTAGAAGCCAGCAGCTGTGTTTCCAACTCAACTTGTCCCACTATTTCACTGGGTGACTCAGGAAAGTTATCTCCCTTTTCTGGACCCGCTGTCTCCAGCACAGAAAGAGAGAGAGGACTTTAAACATTAGCAGTTAAGTCCTTTCTTCAAACTAAGTTTATGGAGAAGGCCAATAAACAGGATGTTCCAGTGTATTTGGCAGAAAGGACAAGAGGAGTCAGAGCCCTCACTCCTCCTCAGGGATATGGGGAACACAGTTTAAAACTCTAGAACTAGAAGACCTTAGGATTCTTCTTGGCTATGACATTCTATTACACACATAAAAGAAATTGCCTTGTGACCTAATGTTATATATCTTCTGATTCAACCAAGTGAAACTGTGGCTTCAGAGGAGGTGACAAAGTGTGACCATACCCAAAGGTAATAAAAAGGAATTACAGCTCTAACAGCCTGACTTCTCTACCTGCCTCAGTCATAGACATGCCCTAAATACAAAAATATCTCACAAACTTGAGAAAATTGCATTCATAGTATAAAAATATTTAATAAAAAATAAGTGGGCTGTGGAGTTTCTGGATTTATTATTTTCATATCCATCTTTGCTTTCTGTAATCTCTAGACTGATTAATAAAATCTTGCTAAAAGAGGTTCATATTTGGCATTTGCTCAGAGAATGGGAGTTTTTTCAACTTTATTGAAGCATTTTTTACATGTAATATGTCATCTATTTCAAGTGTGCAATTTAATGATTTTTAGTAAACTTACCAAGTGTGCCTCTACTATCACAAATCAGTTTTAGAACATTGTCATTGCCCCCATAAGATCTGGCTTGGGATGGTTTTGTATATTTATATCTATGTGAGATTCTTGGAAAAACTCAGGTTCAAAATAAATAGATTGCATAAAAATTGAGCTCTGGTTTACACAGTGTAATATCCTACCATTTCCCTCTACATACAGAGTCCACTGCCCTAGAATAAGAAAGGGAGAAAGTTGTCTCAGTTCTTGCTTGTTCTTTCAAGGCATTTAAAATAATATACGTTACATTAAATTTATTGAGTTTCCCCTGTGTCAGGCCCAAAAAAGAACTCTAAAGGCAAACCAGGCACAGTTCCTAAACTCAAGGAGCAACCAATTTAGAAAAAGAAATTTGATATACACAACGGAGTCATAAAATAGGGCAGGAAATACTAGGAGTCTATAGAAAGTAAGAGAAATTGCTGATGAGCTCACTTATAGCTGAGGGGAATCAAGGATAATTTTTAGAGAAATGGCATTTGAACTGGGCCAAATTTCATCTAATTCTGTCATTTATTGATGCAGTTAGTCAATATACAGTCACTGAAAACCACTTTAGAATGCATATCTGTGCTTGAATTAGGCATGGTCCCTGTCCTCACACAATGCACAACCAAACATAATGACTTCATTTCAGCAGCTCACCAGATATCCTGAATATTTCTATTATGAACTTAAATGGTGCAGAATTTTTGTTTGTTCTTGCATTTCTCTTCCCTATTTAATTATGAGCTCATAAAAATAAGAACCACTTCTGAAGCACATCTATATCCTTAGTTCCCAGTATTTCCTATCTCATAACATGTGATTCATAAATATTTGTTTAATGAATAATTTGTTCATTTAATTTTTCCCCTTTATATCAACTGATGGTTCACTTATTGGTTTTGTGGGAGGGGACGGTAAAGGGGAGAAGGCAAATTATTTAATTCTAATAAAATTGATTGGATTTTCTTGTATTTGTAATGAGGGCCCAACAGAGGACTTAAGTCAAAAGAGTCAATGAAATAGGCTGTGTGTAAAGAGGCTTTTTGCAGCAGAGATTAACTTTCAGAATGGTGGTATAAGGAGCACAGCATATCTTTTTCCCAGCAAAACAACCATTTAACTGCTATTTTTTTTTCTTTTTTGAGACCGAGTTTCACTCTTGTCACCCAGGCTGGAGTGCAATGGCGTGATCTCGGCTCACTACAACCTCCGCTTCCCAGGTTCAAGTGATTCTCCTGCCTAAGCCTCCCAAATAGCTGAGATTACAGGTGTGTGCCACCAGGCCCAGCTAATTATTTTGTATTATTAGTAGAGACAAAGTTTCACCATGTTGGCCAGGCTAGTCTCGAACTCCTGACCTCAGGTGATCCACACGCCTTGGCCCCTCAAAGTGCTGGGATTATAGACGTGAGCCACTATGCCCAGCCTAAAAATTAGTTTTAAAAACAATCATTTAAAGTCATTTAAAGCCATTTGAGCCATGACCTGCTCAATTTGCCACCCTGTAACTCAGTGGGATGGAAGCTGTACTCCAGGAGTATGCCATCAAGAATATTAGTTCCCTCTCCACCTACCTCCTAGTCTATAGCTATGATTTCGCCTTGGGAGGGGCAGGCCACAAGCACCTCTCACACACCTCCAACCCCCATTCTATATTGAAGAAGCTCTATTCAAGATAGATGCTGCTAAGAAGGTAAGTCTTCCTTCCCCCACCAGACCTTACTCATAGAATGAAAGTTCTACACCAGGCATGGTAGACCAAGAGTACTAGAAGCCAAATGCCCTTGGCCCAGCTAATTTGCAGGACAGAGGTTTCAGACCAAGACAGGCAAAACAAGAAGACCATGGGCTACTGTCCCTACCCAGAGCCTGGCTCACAGAGCAGGGGTAACACTCTAGGGCATTGTCCCTGCCCCCAGTTCTAGGGCAGTGGCATAGAGGTTCTGTTCAGGGAGAATGGCAGGCAATAAGAACAAATAACTCTACAACACTGCATAAGGGGACTGAATTCATTTGGAACAGATCATAGTAAAATGTATGCCAAAGGGTAATGTCAAAAACAACAGAGATCCTAGTGTGGCAAGCAAATACAAGAAAGCTGGTCATTCCATGAGATTTATAGCAATAAGAAAAACAGCAGACCAGCTTAGAAGGTTAGAAGAAAGAATTAGGGAGGAAAGATAGCTAACAAGGACACTTTAGGGGGCAGAGCAGCCTGAAAGACTAGCAATACCTTGCCCCTGCAAAAGGGGTCTATATTAACTGGATCAGACTGTGAAACAATTTTTGCCCCCAGGGAAAATAGAACAATCTGCTAGTGATTAATAGAGGGTAATAGCTTGATGTGATACCAATAGAGGAAGACCAGCCCAGATGCTCAGGGGCACTCTGTATATGCCCAAGGCAGCTGATGAAAAATAATTATACATCCAGTAAGTTCACCAAACTTGAAGTAGGATAAACTCATAGAGAACCACATCAGGCACATCATAGTCAAAATGATGAAAGCTTAGCACAAAGAGAATATATTGAAACCAGCAAGAGAAAAATGATTCATCACCTACTAGGGAATTCCAATAAGACTAATAGCTGACTTGTCAGCAGAAACAAGAGAGGGCTGAAGAAAGTGAGATGACATATTCAAAGTGCTGAAAGAACAAAACTGTCAATACCATTCCATGAGGCCAGGACTACTTTGATACCCAAACTAGACAAAGACATTACCAAAGAAAACCCCTGGATATCAACATCTCTTATGAATATAAACACAAAAATCCTCAACAAAATCCTACCTGACTGAATCCAGCAACATATAAAAAGGATTATGTACTATGACCAAATGGGATTTATCCCATGAATGCAAGGTTGGTTTAATATCTGAAAATCAGTCAACATAATACACAATTTTAATAAAATGAAGGACAATAACCACATGATCATTTCAATAGACACAGAAAAATCATTTGATAGAATCCAACACCCTTTCATGATGAAAATACTCAACAAACAAGAAGAAGAAGAAAACTTACTCAACATGATAAAGGGCATCTATAAAAAGCCCCAAGGCTAATGCCATATTTAATGGTGAAAGATTGGATGCTTTACCTCTAAGATAAGGAACAAGGCAAAGAAGTCTGCACTTGCCACTTCTATTTAACATTCAACTAGACTATTCCTAATAGCCCAGGTAATTAGGTGAGAAAAGAAACAGAAGAATGAAATAAAAGGAAGAAGTAAAAATATATCTACTTGCAGATGATATGATCTTGTGTATTAATCTTAAGGAATCTAACACAAAACAATTATAAATCATAAATGAGTTCAGAAAGGTTGCAGAATGAAAATGCAAAGCTAAATTTGTATTTAAGTCCAAAACAAAATTAAGAAAACAATTTTATTTGCAATAGCCTCAAAAGGATAAAACATGTAGGAATGAATTTAACAAAATAAGTACAGACCTTGCTTATACTGAAATCTATAAAATATTTTTGAAAGACATCAAAGAAGATCTAAATTAAAACATCCCACATTCATGCATCAGAAAATTAAATATTGTTAATATGGCAATATTCTCAACACTAATCTATAGATTCAATGCAATAACTATCAAAATCTTATCTAGCTTTTTTGTAGAAATTGATAAGGTGATCCTAAAATTAATATAAAAATGCAAGGCACCCAGTATAGCCAAAACAATCTTGAAAAAACTGGAGAGCTGACATTTAATGATTTCAAAACTTACTACAAAGCTACAGTAATGAAGACAGTGTTGTACTGGCACAAGGATAGACATATAGATCAATAGAATGTAACTGAAAATCCAGAAATAAACTCTCGCATTTATAGTCAACTGATTTTTGACAAGGGTACCAAGACAATAAAGTTGGGGAAAGAACAATTTTTTTTAATAAATAGTGCTGGGACAGGCATAAATTGGAACATTTTCTTATACCATCCACTAAAACTAACTTAAAATGAATCATAAACATCAATGGAAAAGTGAAAATTATAAAGCTCTTAGAAGAAAACATAGGAGTAAATCTTGTGACCCTTGGCCAGGCAATTGCTTTTTAGATACATCCTATGGACTGAATATTTGTGTCCTCTCAAAATTTGTGTGCTGAAATTCTAATCCCCAATGTGATGCTATTAGGAGATGGGGCCTTTGAGAGGTAATTAGGTCATTGTGGCTGAAGCCTTCATGAATGGGATTAATGCTCTTATGAAAACACACTAGAGACCATGCTTTCTCTGTCTCTGCTCTCTGCCATGTGGATATAACAAGACAGCCAACTGAAAACCGGGAAGTGGGTCCTCAACAGATACTAGATCTGCCGGCAACTTGATTTTGGACTTTGAGCCTCCAAAAGTGTGAGAAATACATTTCTGTTGTTTAAGCCAGGGGTCTCCAATCAGGATACTGGTCCCTGGCCTGTTAGGAACCATGCCACACAGCAGGAGGTGAGTGGCAGGCCAGCGAACATTACCAGCTGACTTCTGTCTCCTGTCAGATCAGTGGTGGCATTAGATTCTCAAAGGAATGCGAACCCTATTGTGAACTGTGAATGGGAGGGATCTAGGTTGTGTGCTCCTTATGAGGATCTAACTAATGCCTGATAATGTGAGGTAGAAGAAACCACTCCCACCACCCTGGTCTGTGGAAAATGTCTCTTCCACAAAACTAGTCCCTGCTGCCAAAAAGGTTGGGGACCGTTGGTTTCAGCCACCTAGTCTATGGTATTTTTGTTTTAGCAGCCCAAACTGATTAAGTTGAGGTCAAAAAAAAAAAAAAAAAAAAAAAAAAAAAAGAAAGAAATGGATAAATTGGACTTCATCAAGGTTTAAAACTTTTATGCTATAAATGATACCATCAAGAAAGTGAAAGGAGGCTGAGTGATGGAGTGTGAATGGGGAAAGGGAGGATGTTGGTCAAAGGGTACAAAGTTTCAGTTAGATAGCAGAAATAAATCTTAGTGGTCTGTTGCATAGCATGGTGACAATGGTTAATAAAAATGTATTGCATATTTCAAATGGCTAAAAGAGTAGATTTTCTGTTTCTTTGTTTTTTGAAACAGTCTCACTTTGTCACCCAGGCTGGAATGCAGTGCAGCAATCACAACTCACTACAGCCTCGACCTCCCAGGCTCAAGCAATTCTCCTGCCTCAGCCCTTCAAGTAGCTGGGACTACAGGTACACAACACTGTGCCTGGCCAAATTTTGTATTTTTTTGTACAGATGAGATTTTGCCATGTTTTAAATGTTCTCACCACCAAGAAGGGTAGATTTTAAATGTTCTCACCACAAAGAAATGATAACTATGTGAGGTGATGGATATGTGAAATAGCCTGATTTGATCATTGTATCCCATAAATATATACAATTATTATTTGTCAATTAAAAATAAAAAGAGAAAGTAAAAAGACAACCTACAAGATGGGAGAACATATTTGTAAACCATATATCTGAAAAGGGACTTGGATCTAGAATATACGAATAACTCCTACAATTCAATAATAAAAAAACAAAAAATAATCTCAATTTAAGAATGGGCAAAGGATCTGAATAGCCTTTTTTCAAAAAAAGATATATGGATGGCCAATAAGCACACAAAAAGTTACTCAACATCATTAGTCATAAGGGAGAAAAGGAAGTTCTCTGGCAGTGGTGTAGAGGTTAGATTGCATGGGAGAGACTAGAGACAGAGCATCAGTTCCTTCTATAAAGAGCCATCTGACATCATACAATCCTTATGCATAGAGCAGTATATAAGACAGATATGGTCCTGGTCCTCATGGAGCTTAAAAATCTTCTAAAGAAAAATGTTGAATGAGTAGTCAGAAGAGTGATAAGTGTTTTAAAAGAGGAATAGAATATATATTACAGAAGTACATAACCAAAGCTGTTGAACTAGTCTGAGAAAGGGTATATCAAGAAAGAATTCCATGAAGAAAAAAATGTTTACATTAGCTTCTGCAAGCAGAATAGGAAGAAATTAGGCAAATGGCCATAGAGAAAGAACATTCCAGGTAGATGGGTCAATGTGTATACAAGTTAGGGAGAAAATCCATGTCTCACAGAAAGAACTATAAGAAGGCCAGTGTGGGTAGACCCTAGGCAGCAAGGCAAGTGGGACAGAGATAGGTTGAAGAATCAGGCAGAAACCAGATGATCCAGCACCTTGCAGATCACATTAAGAATTTGCTATTTCATCATATACTACAGAGTGGATGTTCAATAGGTCATTTACATGGATAGTGAAATCATTCAATATGGTAGCAGTGGTGTAGCAGAGAAGACAATTATGGATCAAACTCCTCCATGATTCATGGAAATGTCCAAGAAGTCAGTAGAAGAGAGTGACAAGGAGTGGCAGGGGGTGGTATAGGCTGATGCCATAAAGCTCAAAACATATTTTTAAATATAATATCTTTTTATAAGGGAGGGGAAATAATGATCTCAAAGTAGCAATCTTCCAACCTAGCTGAGGTGGTATTCAGTGAAGAGGTTACACTGTATTTGGTCAGGCATCACAGAATCAGTGAAGAGGTGGCACATAGTTAGGAGAACTGGCACATTCTGATAGCCATTGCAATACTGAGATATCTCTGTGTGAGCAGGATAATGAGCCTGGAAACCTGTTCACCTCAGGTATTGTACCCCTTGGCTAAAGAAGCTGTTGTGATTTCCTGGGACATGCTGACAGTTTGAAGTAGGGCTATGGCAGCAGAGATGAGGAAGGGACAGATTATAAGGATACTGAGTTGTAGCCTTGATCATACTTGGTGGTAGTATATGAGAATAACTTAAAAGAAGAAGTTAAATAGGACAGCTTTCTGACATGGGCAATTGGAGTGATGGTAATGTATTCTCTGAACTAGGGAACCCAGGAATGCAGCAGGTGTGTGGTAGTCTCGGTTGGCTTCCATAGCTTCAGGTAAGTCAGACATATGCCTCCTTTATCTAACAGAGGGAGGACCCAGGGTCATAATTCCCAGCACCTTTGTTCCCAGGCCCTTATTCATCCAGAGTTAAGGTTTGGAATGGATGGGTCATTTGAATCAGCAGGGTGAACTGGAAGTCCCTCAGCTAGATGCTGAGAGGATATATCTGTCTCCAACTAATTTGGACTCCTTTTGGCGGGAGTAATAAAAACTATGCCATGAGAATGGTGACTTGTGAAGTGGTCTGCTGGAAGGGAGCCAAAACCACTAAGCTTGTTTAATTTAGAATGTCTGATCAGGACATGGTTTGGTGCAGATAGGAGTCCACAGAACTCTTCTGAGAGGTGGACTGGGGCTGATAATTGAGATTACTAATTTCCAAAAATTATTTAATTTACAATTCATCCAAAAAGATGTAATTATTTTTCATACATTTGCTTGGTCATGTAACCAGTCGCAACTACATCAAGGGGGAAAAAAGAAGAAAGGGGGCGGGAATAAGAAAGAACAGAAGGAGACTAGCTTATTTTGAAGTTACCGTGCTGGTCAGAACTGTGCTGGCCCTCTCTAGCCTGTTTTCTCTAGAATTGCCTTCTGCTCCTTGACTTTCCTGCCCACAGGGTCATCAGTCCTCTCTCAACTCTTTTCTGACATCCTTGCTTTTCCACACAAGTCACACAAGGACTGTAGTAGAATCTGCCAAACTCTGTACTTCATCCCTTTCAGATATCCGTACATTTGCTCAATCTGCTCCTCTTCTTCCTTATCCTGGCTCTCTGGCTTTCTGTGATTATATCATGTTCTCCATTCTTTTTCCTCTGGTTTCATGATTCAGCTTCCTTTTTCCTTTTCTTTTCTTTTCTTTTTTTACTCCTCAGATTTTTAGTTTGGTTTGGATTCTGGATTCTGAAGATCTTTCAAGACAGGGCTTTCAGAATCTTCCCTATGCTACCTAACCATTCTCACTGTGACTTCAAGTAAAGGACATCCTTGTCTCACCCTATCCCTGATCTGGGAGCCAAAAGATTGCAGAACTGGGTCAATCCCATGACAAGGGGTTGGAGTTCCAGTGTTGATTCCTATCACCCAGGGGCCTTATTGTAGAGTCCTATCTAACATGATCCTTCCCCAGCAACCACTCCTTTATCTAAATTTTGCCCTTTGCCATCTGGTTCTTTCTCATTCATCATAGCATTAAACTAAGCATCAGACAAAATGTTGTATGTGATCCTTATGGACAAGATGGAGAAATGGGGACAGGGATTATATCTTGTTTATTTCTAAATCTCTCATAGTACATGGCACGTAAGAGATACTAAAAAATTGAACTAAAATGAATTTGAATTAATTTGGAGGAAGCTAAAATCTTGTTTCACATACATGACATATTACTGGGGTTAGCAGCATAATCAAACCCAGAGATTGATATAAAACTGATGTAAAAATGCCAATCTAGAGTAAAGTCTCCAGTAATATGCCTAGGTCTCTGTTCTTAGTCTCAGGTCTTGTCCTGTTAAACACTTGTATTCCTGACTTAAATTAATACTTAGAAAGTATTGATATGGTTGGGCTCTGTGTCCCTACCCAGCTCTCACCTGGAATTGTAGTTCCCATAATCCCCATGTGTTGTGGGAGAGACCCAGTAGGAGGTAATTTAATCATGGGGCAGCTACCCTCATGCTGTTCTCCTGATAGAGAGTGAGTTCTTACCAGATCTGATGGTTTTATAAGGGGCTTTCCCCCTTTTTGCTCAGCACTTCTCCTTGCTGACACCACGTGAAGAAGGATGTGCTTCCCCCTCCACCATGATTGTAAGTTTCCTGAGGCCTACCAGTGAATCAATTAAACCTGTTTCCTTTATAAATTACCCAGTCTTGGGTATGTCTTTATTATCAGCGTGAGAATGGGCTAATACAAGTATGTACTCTAAAATTTCTGAGTGAAATCACTAAGCCTGCAGATAAGAGTATCTAAGAATCAAAATTATCACAACAGATTGTAATAAAGGACTAAAATCAATAAGTCATACTGTATCAGGGTAAGTATAGAGGCTTTCTTTTAAAATCTACCATAAGGTAATATGGTATTCTGATGAATCCTAGAATAGAAAAATATTAGTGGAGGCCGGGCGTGGTGGCTTATGCCTGTAATCCCAGTACTTTGGGAGGCCGAGGCGGGAGGATCATAGGGTCAGGAAATCAAGACCATCCTGGCTAACACAGTGAAACCCTGCCTCTACTAAAAATACAAAAAATTAGCTGGACGTGGTGGCGGGCACCTGTAGTCCCAGCTACTCAGGAGTCTGAGGCAGGAGAATGGTGTGAGGCAGGAGAATGGTGTGAACCCGGGAGGCAGAGCTTGCAGTGAGCCAAGATCATGCCACTGCACTCTAGCCTGGGCGACAGAGCGAGACTCTGTCTCAAAAAAAAAAAAAAAAAAAAAAAAAAAAAAGAAAGAAAAAGAAAAAGAAAAATATTAGTGGAAAAACTGGTGAAATCTGAATGCAGTTATGTGTTTTAGTTAATAGTAATGAACCAATGTTAATTTCTTACTTTGGACACATCCTCCATGGTTGTGTAAGATATTAACATTAGAGGAAACTGGGTGAAGGTGTTACCAGTGGAAGGTATCCAAGTCACGGAGGTCTACTGCAACCTCAATTCTTGCCTCCTCAGAAGAAAGACTTTGATTGAGGGGCATAAGGCAGAAGGAGAGACCATGGCAAGATTTAGAGCAGGAGTGAAAGTTTATTAAAAAGTTTTAGAGCAGGAATGAAAGGAAGAAAAGAAAGTACCCTTGGAGGGGCCAAGAGGGTGAAAGACAAGTGCATGATTTGACTTTTTGGCTTGGGGTTTTATATGTTGACATACTTCTGGGGTCTTGCATTACTTTTCTCCTGATTCTTCCCTGGTGGGCTTTCTGCATGTGCATGCTTGAGCCCACTCACCCAGCTCCTGAGACCATAATGGAAAGCTGTTCATTACCAGTTTCAGGTGTTTTCTATTAGGAGACTGCCGTTCCCTGGCACCGGCTGTGACCAATTATTACTTTAGAGAGACAGTTAACAACAGCCTGACCATCACCTGATTGTCACCTTATACTCCTGGTGTGTGTGTATGTGTGGAGGTGGGGAGCTCTCTCCTGCCCTGCTCATGCCTGACCACCTACCTACTGTCACAAAGGGCATATGAACAATTTCTATATTATCTCTCCAACTTTCTATAAATCTAAAATTATTTTTGAAATAAGAGATTTATGCATGTTCTCACTTATAAATGACCGCTAAACACTGGGGTCTCATGGACATAAACATGGCAACAATACAAACTGGGGACTACTAGGTGGGAGGAGGGAGTGGGGCAAGGTTTGAAAAACTGTTGGATACTTGAAAAACTAACTATTGGATACTATGCTGAGTACCTGGGTGATGCCATCAATTGTACTCCAAACCTCAGCATCATGCAATATACCCAGGGAACAAACCTGCATATGTATCTCCTGAATCTAAAATAAACATGGAAAAAAAACAACATAAATAAATTTAAATCAATTTTAAAAATAAGAGGTTTATTAAAAAGAGAATATCAGATAAATAAAAATATATTTATTTAAAGAATAGCAACAAAAACATCTATTATAGAGAGGCCTGCCTGCCCAAAGAAGGTAATGTAAATTCTGACTGCATTTCTAGAGATCTAACATCCAGAGCAAGATAAGGCAATAGTCCTATTCTGCTGTACATGCTTAGATTCCCTGTGTAGTTTTATATTCAGTGCTAGCATTTTAAGAAGAAAATAACAACCTGGATCATGTCCAAAGAAGAATGACAAAGAAGGTAAAATGTTTGACACCATGGAATATAAAGAAATGTTGAATTCTCTAGGGGTAGGAGAAAAGAGAGATTAGTTTGTAGAAGAGAAGACTCATCAAGGGTATGTAGTCAGTGTCTTGATATCCTTGTCTTATTTGTTTGCTTATTTATTTATTTATTTATTTATTTAAAGACAGAGTCTCCTTCTATTGCCAGGCTGGAGAGCAGTAGCACAATTGTAGCCCACCAAAACCTTGAACTCCTGGGCTCAAGCAATCTCCCTGCTTCAGAGAAGCTGGGTCTGCAGGCACACACCACTATGCTCAGCTATTTTGTTTTTATTTTTTGTAGTGATGAGGTCTCCCTATATTGCCCAGGTTGGTCTTGAACTCTTGGCCTCAAGCAATGCTCTCAGTGCTTCAGCCTTGTCTTGGTATCTTCACAGGCCTGATTATGAGCTAAAAGAGCAAGTACTTGCAAGGTAGGCCCAGAGGATGGGGCTAGAATCAAAGAGAGGAAGTTACAGGGAGGGAGCTGTTTTGAGGATAGTGGGTCTTCCTTGTCATTGGGATGGAGCATGGCTGCTGAGGTGATGTGTGAGCTGAGACCGAAAAGTCAGGTTTCTCGAATGTTAAAAGAAGATGCTGGTTTTTATAGCTTAGGTCTTTGTCCATAGGAGATGATTAATATATTTGCTAAGTTTGAATGAAATCCCTATAATCATTGGCAGCTCTAGAGATTCTTTTGAGGTGTTAAGATCAGAGAGGCCAACTTCTTAAGGTTTTCTTTTGTCATTCCTATTACTATATATGTAGTCTTGGTGGTTTTCCTCCTGGTACTCTTGGCTAACGAAGATCTTTGCCTGTGGGAAGGAAAGCCAGCTAGACAGCCTGTCTTCTTATTAGAAAGGTAAGCTGCCACCAGCAGGGGAAGTTTAGAGATGTAAGGGTTAAGTGTCACAATGATCATACTGCCTCTTGCTTGGTTCCTAGCTTCCCTCAGGATACAGTTCAAATTCTTTAACTTGGCATTCAAGGTCCTCCTCACATGGCTTCTACTTATTTCTCTTGCATCCTCTGTCACCACCCTTCCTATTCTTAGGCTGACCCTGTGCTTTTGTCACAAGGAGTCATATAACACTGTCAGGACACACCATAGCATTTCAGCCTCTTTACACATGTTCAATACTCAAGTAAAGATGCCTCCTTCCTTAAGTCTTCATTCACTCCCTTGTGCCCCTTCTCTGCCCACTACTTGTATCATACCAGATCTTACCTTTTTATTCATTTTTACATCTATGTCACCCAATATATTGTGTACTTTTCAGGGACAGAATGTGTTTTGTATTAATCTTCTCTCCCCAGCATCCAACATAGAACTTGGCAGGCAGAAGATGCTCACCAGATATTTGCAGTGTTAAAGAACAGCTTTGCAAGAATTCACTAAAAAATTATAAAGTTCACAAAGACTTGGCTTCAAACTCCAGTTGCATGATGTAGACAAATTACTTAATCTCATTAAATCTCCATGTTAAAAATGCAAATGGGAGAAGACAATACTTACATATCTCAGGATTTAAGTGCTACCTTCTAAATGAAATCTTACTCTCCAAACTGATCCTCTTTGCTGATTTAATTACTCCAATATTATCTGTCTCTTCCTACCATAATGTAACTCTCATGAAGACATGAACCTGTTTTCACTGCTGTATCCTCAGAGTCTAGATAATGCTAGTTACATGGTAGGTATTTAATACTACTACTACTCATATAATACATTCTTCTGACCAATCTTGAGGCTACACATATACACATAGGCAACACAACATGAAAGGGAAAGTAAAGCAGACTTGAAAACTGCCTAAAGTTTGAATATACTTCCCTCCTCACACACAGATCCACCAGCAGAAGACAGAAGTCTTACTGGCTCAGGGTGGCTGAACATAACCTCAGCCCAATAGTAGCTTACCTTTAACCTACATAAACACAGGGTTGATTGCCTGGGAATTAGGGCTTACAATAGGAAAGAAAAAACCAAACTACATAAAACTCAACAATAAGAAAACAAACAACCCAATTAAAAATGGGCCAAAGACCTTAACAGATACTTTACAAAAGAAGATATACAAATGACAAACAAGTTTATGAGAAGATGCTTTATATCATATGTCATTTGGGAAATGCAAATCGAAACAACAATGAGATACAGTACATACCTATTAGAATGGCCAAAATCAAGAACACTGACAACACTACATGCTGGCAAGGATGTGGAGCACAGGTACTTGCATTCATTGCTAACTGGGAATGTAAAATGGTACAGTCACTTTGGAAGACACTTTGGTGATTTCTTACAAAACTAAGCCCACTCTTACCATATGATCCAGCAATTGGACTCCTTGGAATTTACCCAAAGGAGCTGAAAATTTATGCCCACATGAAAACCTGAATGCTGATGTTTACAGCAGCTTTATCATAACTGCCAAAACCTGAAAGCAACTAAGATATCCTTCAATAGGAAGATAAATGAACTGTATTATATCCAGACAATGGACTCTTATTCAGTGCTAAAAAATAAGCTATCATGTCATGAAAAGATATGGAGTAAACTTAAGTGCATATCACGAAACAAAAGAAGCCAATCTGAAAAGGCTATACAAATTTCAACTATATGGCATTCTGGAAAAGAAAAAACTATGGGGACATTAAAAAGATCAGTGGTTGACAGAGGTTATGGGAAGGGAAGGATGAATAGGTAAGGTACAGAGGATTTTTAGAACAATGAAAATAATCTGTATATATTAAAATGGTGGACACATGCCACTGTAAATTTGTCCACACCCATAGAATGTACAACACCCAGAGTGAACTCTAAGGTAAATGATGGACTCTGGGTGTTAAGGATGTGTCAACGTAAGTTCATCCATTGTAACAAATGTAGCACTCTGGTGAAAGATTGTTGATAATGGGAGAGGCTATGCATGTGTAGGGGCAGGAAGTATATTGAGAAATATCTGTATCTTCCTCTCAATTTTGCTGTGAAACTAAAACTGTTCTAAAAAAGAAAAGGGAATATTAAAAACAAGCAAACAAATAAACTGAGCAGAGGCATCAGAGAAAATTGCCAAGATAATTCCTGAGTAAAGATTAGTCTTTTCAACAAGCAGTGCTGGAAAAATTCGATATCATGTGCAAATAAATGAACTTAGGCCCTTACTTTATTCCATACACAAAAACTAACTCAAAATGAACTATAGACCTAAATGTAGGCTAAATATATAAATATTTCAGAAAAGTAACATAAAAGCAAATCATTGTGGCCTTCTGTTAGACAAAGAGTTCTTAGCTATAAGATGATGCTCCACAGCATATGTTATTCGGAAATGAAAACTGAAACAACAATGAAATACAATTACACACGTATTAGATTGGCCAAAATCAAGAACACTGACATGCTGGCAAGGATTTGGTGCACAGGTACTGCCATTCATAATAGCACCAAAAGCATAATCCATTAAACATTTGATAAATTGGACCTCAAATTTAAAATTTTTATTCTTCAAAAGATATGGTTAACAGAATGAATGAAAAGACAGGCATGAATTAGAGGAAAATATTTGCAAAACATATAACTGACAAAAGACTTGTGTTAGAATACAGAAAGAACTCTTGAAACTCATGAGAACCCAGTTTTAAAAATGGGCAAATGATTTGAACTGACACTTCACCAAAGAAGATTTATGAGTGGAAAATAAGCACATGAGAAAATGATCAATATAATTAGTCAAAAGGGAAATACAAATTAAAACCATAATGAGATACACCCACTAAAAGACTGTAACAAAAATTACAGATAATTCCAAGCGTTGGCTAGCATCTGGAGAAACTGTAACCCTCCTGTAACCCTCCTACATGGCTGATAAGGACATAAAATGACACTACTCTTTGGAACACAGTTTGACAGTTTATCTTTTAAAAGTTGAACATAAACTTATTGTATTTCCTAATGATTTCACTCCAAGAAAAATGTAATCATATGTCCATTCAAAGATAAGTACATAAATGATCATAGCAGCATTATTCATAATAAGTCCAAACTGAAACCCATCCAAATGTCCTTGAACTGGAGAATAGGTAAACAAAATGTGGTATATCCTTTCAATGGAATACTATTCAGCACTTAAAATGAACTACTGATACTTGCTATAATATTTTTGAGGTCCATGCATATTACAGTGTTAAGTGAAAAATGCAAGATGCATGAGATGACTACATATGCTCTAATTCTGTTTATATGAAATGTTCAGAAATGGCAAATTTATAGTGTCAGCAGATTGGTAGTTACCTGTGGCTGGGACTGGATGTGAGAATTAACAAGGGAACTTTTTGAGATGATGGAAATATTCTAAAATCAGATTGTGGTAATAGACACACAACTCTATAAAAATCATAAGATACTAAACATCATAAAATTATACCCTTACAATGCATGAATTTTATACACTGCAAGTTATACCTCAATAAAGCTATTAAAAAATAATAAAAATATCTTTCTCATGGTGTCCTTATCTTAAATGGCAGATCACGGTTTTAAATACATGTTCAAAGGCGTTTTGTTCAGTAGGTTTCAAAGGGGTTACTGGTAACAAAATAAAATATATTCTTGGATGATATAATTAGTACCAGTGACAGCTATGACCATAGTGATTAATAGTTCTAGCACTGAAAATTCAAAATCTTCCTTCCTGCCTGGTCTCCCTAAGATCTGGATGCTGGCATGTTTAGCCTTCCCACTTGTAATTACCCTCTCTCCGAATTGGAATAAGGATTAACTAATTACAGTGATCCCTTCAGACACAAGCCATATCAAATACCCTGGTAACTGAGAATCATCCTGTCTGCAAAAGTATGCCAGAAAGCCTTAAAATCTCTAGTATCTGCATCAAGGCCCAGAACACAGGATTGAGTCAACCCACAGAGCTTCCTTGATCTAGTCCAGATGGCACAGGTACACCCCGTATTTCCATTAAATGTACTTTCTTAAAATGCTGCTTTGGATAAGGTAAAACTCTTTCTCAAAAATCTTTTTGGGTGTTAAAATGTCCATCAAAGGGCCAGGACGTGGTGTTAGAAGCCATGGGTTTAAATCTTGGCCCTGATATGAACTAGTCATGTGGCCTTAACGAAGAAACTTATCTTTTTATCTTCAGATTATTTATCCCCAAACTGGGACAGTTCTGCCTACTCTATAAAACTATTGTGAGAAAAAATCAAATGGTCTATATAAAGTAAAAAACCCAGTATGTGTGTTGTGTAGAATCTGAATAAAGGATGTAGCCAATATGAAAATCAGGGCTTTCCAGAGTTTTGCCTGAATCTTCTTGTCTAGCCTTATCTTCCAGTAGCCCCATAAATTCCCTATTCCAATCAAACCAGACTTCTAACCAACTACCACCACCAGGCAATGGCTTTGGCTTTTCTGCCTTTCTGGGCTACCTTATTATCAACTCTGTATTCTGTAATCCTACCCATCTTTCAAGATGGCTTAAAACAAAATCTTTAGCTTTTAAAGACATTCTCCACGACATTTATTTTTATTGTTAACTCCTTAAACAACTCATTATATCCTTAATTATATATTTTTTAAAGTATCAGAGCTATTTGGACATGCCCTTTTTCCCCGGTACAGAATATGCTCCTGGAAGTATACGAAGACTTGTATGTATACCTTGTTATATATCTCCAAACTATCTCTCACGGGCTCTGAAGTAGGACAGGAGTTTCAAACTATTACTTTTTCCAACTGAGGAATTCCTCAAGGATAATCTGAAAACTTCTATTCAAGTCCAATTTTCTCACTTTATAGGTGAAAAAATTATCCCCAGAAAGGGAACATAGAATTCAAGGTAATACAAGTAGTTTCATGTTAGAGCTGAAAGCAGAATTCAGATTTCCTGTGGCAGAGACTTTAAGCTGTCCCTCAATGTCAATTCTCCCACATAGAGGACCACCAATTTTTAGCTAAAACTGGGCTACTCAGAACAAAGACTTCATTTCTTGTCCTTCCTTTAGTTAAATGTGAATGAGTTCTAGTAAATTACAATGCCACAAAACTGCTTCTTCTTTCTCCACCATCCCCTTCATCCTGCTGCATGGACTACAGATATCATGGTAGAATTCCATATTGAATCATGAGGTTGAGGGCCACATTCCAAGGATGACAGAGAAGAAAGCTGAAAAAACCTGACGCTTTGAGGCTTTCAAGGAGTAGAGCCACAAAATTAGTTGTGGATTGCCTACATTTAGACTTTTACATTGAAAAGAAATAAATGTCTATCTTGTTTAAGTTGTTGTTATTTTATATATGTTATTTTGAATATCTATTATTGAAAGCTTAACTGATCTTATTGTTTTTCTTATTAGCTTTCTGTTGTTCTCAGCTTTTCACACTGCTTCCAGACATGTTCTTAATTCATTTTCTCATTGTTTCAATCATTCACTCAATAAACATTCATTGTGCACCTACATTCTGGCTGTCATAAATCTAAGAGAAGGTTGGGGTGGGCACAGGAGTGAAATGTACAGATCCTGCCTTAAAAGTTATGAGTAATGAATGAACTTCCCATTCTCTTAAAAAAATCATAATTCATATGTCTAGCAAATATTAATCTCAGAATTTTTCTGACAATCCCTTCTCAAATAATCTCACTGTTCAGTAATAGACTGTTAATTGGACCAGGTGCACTTAATGTATTCTATATATTCCTCTACATCTACTCTCCACCCATCTATACCCTTTTATTTTCCCTGGGAGGCTGATCTGTATGAATTACATTAATGGGCTCCTTTGTTCTCTGGATTCTGGTTGTGTTGGCCAATATGGACCCCTAGAAGAAGATCAGATATAAGTAAGAGAATGAGGTCTATATATTTATTTTTCTCAGTATTCTCTATGGAGTTATCTCAGGCTAACTGTGCACCTTAACTGAAGGTCACTAATTCTTTCCGACATGACCCACTAAATGACTCTCTAGTATTGTGTTCTGTTAACCATTCCTTCCCTTTATTCCATTTCAGTTGTTAATAGCCCTAGAGAATTTCACTATACCTTGTCATTGCATGCATTGCCCACACCTTGTAAATAGCCCATTTATTAAACCTTCCTTAAATTATCCTAATTTGAGGCTGCCGTCTGTTTCCTGCTAGCATGCTGACTCATACATCATGTATACCAATTTTCAGTTCAAAATATATAGGCAACAGATACAAATGGGAAGATACCATGAGAAGCACTGTTGGGAAGAAGGTTGGAGTAGAGAAAAGATATTTAGGAAAATCATAGTGCATGCAGAATCTCAGACTACAAGAATAACATGACCAGACTTGTCTCTCAGGTACCTGAGTTGCACATAGGCCCTCTTTATTGCTCTCTTTTTTGAGGTATCCTGGATTTATTTAGAAATAGGTCTCACTTTTATGTGAAACTCACAGTCACTAGACTGAGTCCATTTAACTACCAACACATATCAGAATCCCAAGTACCGTATCTTCTGCCAATTTCACCAGTATCTTCATTTAGAACGTTTAGAGCCCGTCCAATATGCCTCTTTTAGGGGCACAATCCACACTTTTTGAAGAGTAAAACATAAAACCAAATTAGCACCTGCTTATTCTTATTCAGCAACCAAAGTATTGCTGACAACAAAAGAGTAAAACCTATGAATTCAGTATGGAGAACAACTTCAGATCCTAGTTTGGGCACAAGAGGAAGAGAGGGAAGTAGGAAGAGGCCACGTGCGGTGGCTCACACCTGTAATCCCAGCACTTTGGGAGGCCAAGGCAGGTGGATCACCTGAGGTCAGGAGTTTGAGATCAGCCTGGCCAACATGGTGAAACTCTGTCTGTACTAAAAATATAAAAATTAGCTGGGTGTGGTGGCGCATGCCTGTAATCCCAGCTACTCGGGAGGCTGAGGCAGGAGAATTGCTTGAACCTGGGAAGCGGAGGTTGCAGTGAGCTGTGAGCCGAGATCTCTCCACTGCACTCCAGCCTGGGTGACAGAGTGAGTCTCCATCTCAAAAAAAAAAAAAAAAAAAAAAAAAAAAAAGAAGAACAAAGAAAAGAAAAGGAAGTAGGAAGATGTGGTAGGCAAAATAATGCACCACTCCACAACACAAGATGTCTAACTCCTAATCCCCAGAACCTGTGACTATGTTACCTCACATAACAAAAGAGACTTCACAGATGTAATTAAGTTAAAGATCTTGCTATATGGAGATTAACCTGGATTTATCTGGGTAAATCCATTATAAGCACAAGGATCCTTATAAGTGACAGAGAGTTCATATCAAAGTGATACAGCATGAAAAAGACTCAACCAGCCACTGATGGCTTTTAAGATGGAAGGGAACTACAAACTAAGAAATGCAAGCAGCCTCTAGAAGCTGGAAAAGGCAGGGAAATAAATTCTCCCCTAGAGCTTCCAAAAGAAACATAGATCTGCTGATACCTTGACTTTAGCCCAGTGAGACTCATTTTGTATTTCTAGCTCCCAGAAGTATAAGAAAATAATTTTGTGTTGTTTTATACTACCATGTTTGTGGTAGTTTGTCACATCAGCAATAGGGAACTATTATGGAATGGGAAACTGAAATCTCTAGACCCAGGAAACTAAACCTGGAGCAGGAAAAAAGAGTCGGAAACTGATGGATGACAGAGACAGAGCACACTATGGCCATCACAACCAAACTGCACACCACTTGCTAACCTGTACTGCAGGCAAGTTTGGTTCACTAAGAAATGTGTTCTTCATATCAGAAGCTCACAGTAATAAAATGCTTTCATACCTTTTGTAACACCTAGTAAAAGTCTCCTTTTCTCTCAGAGGTTTTGGGATTCACCTAATTTTGGGATTCACCTAACTTTTTATTTTGCTAGAGAGCTTTATCAGCTTCATTCAGAAAAACAACCATCTGTCTCATATCTTACTCTGTGACTTCTTCTCATATCTTACTATGGTGCCCCACAGTCGCAATAAATCACACAATAAAAACAATACTTTAAAGAATTGTTAAATTAATACTAATTATGTAATTGTTTAATTGTAATTAGTAAATTATTAAAAAGTTCTGGAAAGCACCACTATTCATTACTTGCATTCCATAAAAACCCACTGCTAAGTCCCTATCCCAAGATTGCCTGTTTCTAAACGAGTAACCCAAACCTGGCACAGGCCTTACCACACTCTGGCCCAGCTGCTCCCGAAAGAAGTAATCCATGTTTCTCTTTTGCAGGCTGTCAAGGTAATGTTGGAAGCGAGTGTATGTATATGGGTAGCAGTAAGCAAACTGGTAAATATCTTCTTCTCGGTCAAAACAAAAGGCAAAGGACATCACATAGTTCTTCCTATGGTCTGGGCAGCGGTAGTAGTAAACATTTTTGGGTGGCAGCCTTTGCCTAAAATATATAAACAAAGAAATTTGGGCATATGAGACATCTGTTCAAGCTTCAAAAGGTAACACATATAAATCAATGCCTAGTAGAAAAACTGTAACATCAAGAACCATAGGTAATGGGGCTGGGAGAATGACAACACAAACCACATAGTGTCTAAAACAGACCTGAATCTGGCAGCTCTTTGCTCACAATTCAGTGCTACCCTTTCTCAACTGTTTGGAAAATGCAAAGTTAAACAAAAATAGATACATTCTCTTCATTTGTTTATCCTTATTTTGAGCACCTAACATATGTGGCATCACATGCCCAGGCCTTGATGTACAATAACAAAGAAGACAAGCAAGATCTCTGTCCTCATGGAGAATAGTGGGGAAGTGGTCAATAAAATATTAAAAATAAGTAGACAATATAATTACAGATTCTAAAAGTGACTTGAAGGTAAATAAAGACTGTGAAGCTGTAGAGATATGAATGGGAGAGGCCTACTTTTCCCAGGGAAGTCAGGTTTTTTAAATTATAAGACTAATTAAGAACTTTTAAAATAAACTCATATGCATTGTATATATTCAAGGAAGGGAAAAATATTCAATATTTCTCTAAATTATTGCTGTTATTTTCTACAGAGCATTCCATGAGACTAATTTTCCACAGAAGCACTTTGGGAAATAGTGCTTTAAAATACGCTGTGTGGGCAATTTTGCTAAGCTAAACACTGAGATGCAAACAGGAAACAAAAATGTTGCAGTCATAGTTTCCATAATGTCTTTGCGTTTATCCACTTTAAAGAGTTACTCTACCCTCTCATGATTTATGATATCCAACCTCTTCATAATGTTTCCCTGCAGTGAATATCTCTTTCTATTACTTCAAATACTGCTTATCCTGCAAAACTCACCTCAAACTGTGCCCTTTCCATGATACTACATCGAAAATTCCAGGCCAGTTCAGTTCCACATTTTGTGTAACTCTTGTTTTTTTTTATCAATTGCTTAATAAGTCTTAGCCACCAAGGTTGATTTGGAAGATCCTTAAAGGAAGGGATGCTCCTGGGGAGTGTAGATACAGTGGATGAAGGATGTAAGGCTCACCTGTATTGGCTTGGCATTCAATTGAGAAGCCATAGACTACAGGGGCATATGAAGAAAAATGTGAGGAGGAAGGTATAGGAGGGGAAATTGAGAAGAACAAGAAGGGTGCCGGCTCCAGGAAGAACAACCTAGAGAAAATTGTTAACAGAACAGAGAGCATTATAACATACTAGTGTTTGCTGCAGAATCTTGTTTCTACCTTAGTGTCTTTCTGAAGCTAAGTGGCTAGGGTGGGAGGTGTAGCTGTGGGATTCCCATGGAACAGCAGTGGTTACATGGCATTGATGCCTGTACATACATTTGATTATATTAAATTTAATTAAATATTCTGGTATTTGATTATATTAGAAAAAGTGACTAAAATGATGGGCCATGGGGTCTAAGATGTGTAAGAAACTGAAAGTGCTGAGGAGGAGGACAGGATGATAGATATGCAGTCTAAGCAACAAAGAAACAGAACTTTCACATAAAAGTCAGCAGTAGTATCAAAGGTTGTTAAGAGGTGCACTTTGGCCCACCAATAGAGTCCATTTACCTCCTACTCCCAAAGCCACTACTAATAAATATATAAATAACAGTCTTCTTATAATGGAAATATATCTTTAAGACAAATCTTATAGGCACTCCTTCTTCTAACTAGGTTGCTACCCTAAATTCTGGAGTTATCAGTGATGAGGTAGAGAAATGATGGCTTGGAAGGTGCATGAGGAGTGAGGAGCAAAGTGACCCCTCCTGATCCTTCTGTACGTGCAGTGTAGAAGAATGAGGATTTCTTGAGAGGGCAATGGGTGAAGTAATGTCCTCCAAGAGAGTCAGGCCTCAGTTCATTGTTTTACTCAGCAAATATTTAAGCATCATAGACTTTTAACCAAGTCTAGTTTGGTTAAGACAAGGGGTAAAGGAAGAAGTGAACTTAAAGACTGAGGATCAAAGTGGGATTATTAACCATGGAGCTGTGTTCCAGAGGAAAAAGTGGAAAATGAAGAGGTCTGAAGAGGGAGAGAGAAGGAAGCAGTGAAGAGTCAAGATTAGAGACAGAACAGACCAGTGCAAGGATGTGGGTATGGACAGAATACATGATGCTCTACATTTGTGATGTTATTGAAGATGCAGGAAAGTGAGGCAGGCTGGCGGCATATGCGAGTCTCAGGGCTCCTGATTTGTATTTGGGGATAATGTCTGTGAAAGTGGCCTTAATGTTTCCAGCCAATGGTCTGTGATAGTCACTTCAGGCCCTGGCTTGAAAGTCTGAGTTTGAGTCTCTTAGAGCCCTGGATGAGTATGTCTTCATTCACAAGCGGTTCCTATATTCATAAGGTCTCAGGTTATGATGCTGTTTTCAGCTCTTTATTTACCAGTATATCCAACCAGGGTATATGCTTTAAATTCTGTCACCACAGTTTTCTCCTCTTCCAGCCAAGTTCTGCAACTTGACTCTGAATGCCTGCTGTCTCCACTGAATTTGATTATGTGCTATCAGGAGAATCCATCTACTGCCTGCAGCTGTTCCAGCTCCTCTCCTGGGTGAGCCCGGATGCCTAACCTGATTAGCAGACAAAGTAGAGTTAATGGGCTCTGGGGCAATCATTCAGGGAAACTGAGATGCTGTTCAGTGCTTAGATTGTCTAGACTTTCCTAAGGATACAAACAGAAATCTATTTGAGGAGGGCTCAGCAGGCAAAATTCAACACTTTCAAGTAATGCAAAGAATAAAGCAAAGGGGGCTGAAACTAGGGAGGAAAAAATGTCTCCTTCATTTGGGACATACTTCTGATTTTTCTCTTATTTTTTTGTTATGTCTCAGCCATTGTATTAAGTGTTTTATATGCATTATCATTTAATCCTCACAATAACCTTATGAGCTGGGGCTGTTATCACCTTTACACAGATAAAAAAAATTGAAGCCACGAGAGGGAAAAAAAAGATTCTCTGAGGTCACAAGATCAGTGAGCAGCAGATCCTGTATTAAGCTTAGGCCAGTGTGGCTCAAAATCCTGTATTCATAATCCCTACAGTATCTTTCCATTCTCCTTTTCCCCTTGCCATCCAACTTACAGCCTTACCTTCTACTTCCAGAAAAACCTGATTTTATAGTACTCTCTTGCTAAAAAACTTTTAAGCAACTTTCTATCCTCACATTTCAGTTTGGCCCACAAGGCCTGTGATGGCCTTGTGATTCCAGCATCATCACTCATTTCACCTTCCTTGAAACCTTTGCTTTGTTTATATTCAACTACTCATAACTCCCTAACACAATTTTGTGCCATACCTTCAATATCTCTATGTTTTGTACTTGATCTTTCCTCTACCTGAACTGCCTTCCCCACCATCTTCATACTTGGTGAACTCCTACTGATAGATGAGGCATATAGTCAATTGTCAACAAAGGTTTAAATATTTTTTAAATGAACAAATCAATGTATAAGTGACTACCCTTTAACACAGCTCTTCTCTAAAGTCTTCCCTGACTATTGAGTCTTCATTATTTTTCTCTACTTTAAAAAATGATATAAAAAGATTTTTATCATCTAGTTTGTCTCTTAACAATGAACAATAAAAGTAAATGGATATTTGGATATTTCTTCAAAGAGTAAGCTTCTTGAAAATATAAACTGTGTTACTTCTTTAACTCTAGTGATGGCATAGAGCGGTCTCAAGTAATACTTATTTATTTAAAAAGCAATGAAAAAAAGGGAAAAAAACTTCTTATCCCAGAATAACATTGGTAGGCATCACAAGAAGGCAGATTCTAGTTCAGTATAGAGACTCTTTAACATTCAGCTGAAGAGAAAGTAGAGAGGGCTGCCTTACAGAGAAGTACAAGTATTAGAAGATTTAGGGGATAAAGTTCCTGTACTTGATGTGAGGTTAGACAAGGCAGACTTATGATTCCATTTAACACAGATAGTCTATGATATCCATGGAAACAATAAGATAATAATAATAATTACTATAGTACTATTTCCTAATAGCATTGACCATATGCTAGGCCATTCTAAGTACTTTATAATGTATTCACTTCTTTATTCCTCTCAACAGGCCTCTGAAGTTATTCATATTATATCAATGGTATGAAAATAAAGGTAGAGTGAAGAACCTTTATGCTTAAGCAGGTTGTTCAAGACTCCCCAGAAGATCCCAGAAAGAAAATGGCCCAGCACCCAATCCTGCCAGACACCCAGGAAGATTTCGGGTCCTGTGGTGTGTGCTTTCAAGACTTGGGGACTAAAGGCTGATCCAGCTCTTGGAATAAGGCCTCGTCCTGAGTTCAATGTCTTGAGGACATCCACATGAATGAGGGAGGTCTGTAACTCACATCCTCAGATTAAGTCATGCATGACTGAATGTTCTGAGTAAGCACACATGCACACATACATACACACACACTCACTCTCTCATGCATGTACACACTCAACACATTCACAAACAGTATTATAGCTTCTATCTCATTCTATTTCTCTGTCTATTCTATCTCTCTATTATAGCTCCTATCTCACTACATCAATTCAAACATATTCCAGTCTCCACTATGAGAATGAGCTCTCCTGGATGGCAGGTACTACATATTGTTCATCTCCAGTTCTCCAGGACCTATACAACGGCTTATAGATGAAGTGCCAAGAATGCTTATGAATTAGATAAATATGTTTGTGAATAAATAATGTCAGCTCCACTAACATATATATTGTACTCTCTCCAGTGAAACTTTAAGTCATGCTCTGAATATATCATATTCTCAGAAACCTCCTTGCCTTTTTAAATGCTGTTCTTTCTGCCTATAATTGTTATTCCCATTCTTTTCTACATAGTGCATCTCTGTATAGAGAAGTGAGGCTTAGCTCAAATGATAGTTCCTCTTTGAAGTCTTTGTCAACAACTTCAGGATGAATTAACTGCTCTAAATACTAATTGCAGACACTGCTGTGTTTCTGATTCACTTCAAAATCCTCAGCACTAGCACAGTACTTGGCCCTGAAGAGGAGCTCAACGTATTTTGTTAAATGACTGAGTTGACTTAAGAGTGAATCAATGATTCCCCTCCCATCTATCATCCTCTCTACTTTCTGTTCAGACCCCTCAGCTAAATTCCCAAAGCATCATTTTGGAGGTTACCAGAACATAGGAAGAAGAGAAGTCCCAGACCTAATGTAGTACATAAGTTTTTCTAAAACAACAGCATTCTCTAGTCATCCTCAGGAGCCTTGAAAGACAGGAGTCCTAATACCCCAGTAGACACAAGCATTTTTCTTCAAATTAGCAGAAAGGGACATAACAGAATATCATTCTTTCCAGGTTGTAAGTCTTTAAAAAGGTGCGCAAAACAAGGGGATCACAAAGTCACTCAGATATCCCCAAAGGAAGTAGCAAATTTTAAGCACCTTCTGAATCTCCATAGCTGTGCTATCTGTTTGATGTACACTACTGTCTGACTGCTAAGCACATGTTCTTCCCACCATTCCAAGGCTGTGCTACCTCAGATTTATCCAGCAACGGCAGTTATAGTCTCTTGGTTCCCTTACTTCATCTACGCAGGGGATGGAAGCAAACTGGCATGTAGTTTCTCAGGCGTATTTGAAATTGAGGTAAGATTTCATTCCTTTTCCCTTCGTGAGGGCAGCTGAATCCCTCATTTGTCATCTATGCCAACACATGGCCTTTAGTCTACATTTGGCTGGAACAACCAAGGCTATCACCTAGCTTGAGCCATTTGCCCCCCTCCTTTTCCTCTTTGATGTCTGGCACAGCCAGGGACCTTGGATGGATACCCATATTCTAAATGCACCCTCCCTAGGCAAACAGGACCCATTCTAATTCCAATCCTATCTTCCTCCAAATAATTATAATAGGACTCCTGTCACCAGCACATCTATTCTTATCTCTCTCTGCACTCTGTCACAGCTAATCTCTTGGTGAGTCACAAGGAGGGGGAGAAAGAGTGAGAGAGTGCTCAGATACAGGCAACACATTTTTACACCCAGTGTCTAATCAGATTATCATCTTATCAGGGGCTGATGGGCACTCAGGGTGGGAGGAGAGAGACAGTGCTACATATTGCCAGCTGAATTTTTGATAACAAAAAGACACTGCTCGATTCTTTTTTTTTTTTTTTTTTTTTTTTTTTTTTTTTTTTTTTTTTTTTTTGAGACGGAGTCACGCTCTGTCGCCCAGGCTGGAGCGCAGTGGCGCGATCTCGGCTCACTGCAAGCTCCGCCTCCCGGGTTCACGCCATTCTCCCGCCTCAGCCTCCGAGTAGCTGGGACTACAGGCGCCCGCCACCACACCCGGCTAGTTTTTTGTATTTTTTTTAGTAGAGACGGGGTTTCACCATGTTAGCCAGGATGGTCTCGATCTCCTGACCTCGTGATCCACCCGCCTCGGCCTCCCAAAGTGCTGGGATTACAGGCTTGAGCCACCGCGCCCGGCCTTCGATTCTTGAATTAACCTTTTTGTCCTACACACTGTATTATTTATTTTTCAGAGTTTATATTATATGTAGGGATTTTTTTTTTTGGTCTGTGCCTTCTGGAGAAGGACACCCACACACTGTGGCAGCAGCTGCTTCTATTAATTCCAAGCCATTAAAAAAAATTAAAATTAAACCCAATTACTTAGGCTTGTTTGGAGCTGAGGAATAGCTGAGACTGATTATTCCCCCTGGTCATGGACAGCAATGATATTCCTACCTATGGTGGCTGCTGGCAGAATGCCAGTGCAGACAGAAACTCCAGGGACAGGCACCCCATGCAATGAGAGGCTATAAATCACATACTCTATCTTCTCCCATCCAGATTCCTGACAGGCAGCAAGAAGAGGAGACTGAACAAGGACCTAGGAGTTGGATTCTAGTCCAAGCTCTTGGTATATTCTTCTCCCGTGCTTCTGTATAAAATGTGGTTACTAAAAAGCATCCTGTATCCTTCTTAGGGTTGTTGTGAAACTCTTAGGTGAAAAGCACTGTGTTTTCAAAACTGTCATTTGCTGGGGTATGGGATGGTATATGAGGCAGTATTAGAATTCTGGGTGCTTTGGGATTGGGTGGTAGACCATAGCTGAAATGGGTCAGGTTTGTGCTGAAGTTTTGTATCCAAATTACTTTGTTGTTACATCATGGGTGGAATAACAATAATCGTTCAGGTTGTGAAGTCACTAGACTGGAATCTCCTTGTCGCCTTGCATAGAACCTAGCATACAGAGGCACTTGATAAATATTTCAAATGAATGAGTAAATAAGTCGGTCAGTGCTGGGTTTTGAATGAACAGATAGGGCTGTGTTGAATGAACAGCTAGGGCTGTGTTCAATTCTAGCTTTGGATGTCTTTTAGAAACGCAGTCATTGTATAGCAGAACTAATGTGGGCTTAGGCTCTAATCCATTTCCATTATTACTAATCAGTCATGTAACCTTGGGACTGAGTTTCCCAATCTATAAAATGGAAATAATGTTTAGCTTATGGATTTGTTGTGAAGTTTGGAGATTAGTACCTGACACATATGGGGTGCTCAGTAAACGGTAAATGCAATACTCATCATGCTGTATGTGATGGATAGTTGGCATCATGTTCCTTCTTGGTTGGGAACGATGAATTCCAAGTTCGCACTAAGCGTGCTTAGGGCATGAAATGGACAGAGCAAGTCAAGATAGGGGGTTAAGGAAAAAGTGAAAACGGATGGGGTCTTAATTTAAAAACATGCTTATTAACTAAAAACAGTGATAACCTGTTTTCTCTTCTTGACTTTTTGCAGACCCAAAGTAACCGATATCCACCTTTCAAGGAATGTGCTCTCTGATCAAACTAAATGTATCTGGATACAGGAGGGCAGTTAGCACCTTCAGTTCCCAAATGGTGGTGTGAGGAGTATTCAAAGATTTCGTCCCTGCTGGCAGCTTGTTGTACCAGTCAACTGTGCTGTGGCCCATGCTGTAACCTTCAAGATATGTGGAGTCTCCAAGTTACTAGTTAGTGGGATCAATAGGAAATGTGGAAAATAATTGGTCAGGAGATTTTGAAATATGCCTGGGAAACAGAAACTAAGTAGTCCTGCTTATAGCAAATAGTCTGAATGCTCTTGACACATTTATCCCAGGGTGTAATCTAAAATTATGCATTTATTTTCTTGTTTAGTTAAAATTCTTGAAAATTTTTTTATCTGTTACCCTTTTACCAGCAATGAGCTCAAAACGATAAAAGTGTATGTTTTAGGAAAGCTAACTACAAAATTTCCATTTCTCATGACATGCAATGATAAGTACATAACTTGTACAAAACATTTGTTAGTGTTTATGATCCTGATAGGGATGTACTGATAACATGCCCACATACACATCAGAAGACACAAATCTGCTGAAGAAACATCAACACCTACTTAAATAGTTAATACTTATTTTTGAAAAACTTATGCCAAAATACTACAATTTACACATGTAAAAGCAGAAGCATAGAAGAAACATGATTGAAATTATTCTACAACAGTCATTTGCTCTAAATGAAAAGCCAGACATCAGAGCTATACTACATATAACTTCTGATGTCTGGCTTATTATTTAGAGTACATGACTATTTTAAAATAATTTTGATCATTTCCAATTCCAAGTTCCCTTGGGTATGAAGTGGTAGCTGTCAATGTCTTTTCTCAATTAGCAGAAGAACTAAAACCAGCAGTTTTATATCAAAGTCAACAGATATATCAAACAGAAAATAATTTAACTGAATTCCAATATAATTCAATTATTTTCATCCAATTCACGTAACCAAAGTAAAGCTTTTGGAAATTCATTCTATTGAAGCTAAAATGCTGTCTTGGTAGTACTGATACAGCTTATTCATTTTCAAAAGTTAAACATTAAAGAAAAAATTATCTTAGGGCAATATGAATACAATTGGTATTTTTTGAAATTGGTGAAAACAACATACTCGTTAAATCAGCAAACCTATTTTGGTTTGGTGAAAGCAATGTACTTGTTAAATCAACAAACCTATGGAGTAAAATTTATTTTGAATTGGTTTGAGGTGTCTACATAATTCATAATTGCATCCAAACAAGCTTCTATTTTCTATCTTCAAAATAGAAGCCATAGTTGTCAAAATGTATCCAAACAGAACTATACAATTTTTGTATGAAGCTAACATTAAACTATATGTGAAAAAAATGTTTTTATAAAGTTTCAGAAAGGCAGACCACACTTTCTGTCTTTATTATCTGACATCAATGTGATTTCAGAAATTTTGAGTCTTTAATAAAGGCCCAAAATTTTGTTAATCTACATTGATTTTGTACTTTTTCTTTGTTATTGTTAATTAGACTTTTACATTTTGGGTGTCTTTTGTTCAAAATCAATTGGCAATCTTTAATCAAATATTCAATAAATGAAGCACGAAAGTGCTTCAGCTTTTAAAGCTTTTATCAATTTGCAATTATTTAAAATAAAGCCTGCAAACAAGAAGATATGACAGTTGACTTTACAAAAGCAAGAAAGAAATTGCACAAACTAAATGGTGAAAGCAAAATTGAAATACAAGATTAAATTTTGAAATTCTATGATTTTACTTTGGGATAACAACTTATTAGGAGAGTCTTTTGATGAAGCTCCTATTTTTAATTGTACATTTATGTGTTGTACTAGAGTGGAATAAAATTGAGAAGGCCTTCAGTTTTATAATATCTACATTTGGTGAACATTTAAAAGAATGAAGAAGAAGCATCTCATTTGACAAATTTTGTTTTATAAAAAAAATCAAAGAAAAATTTCCTGAAGGGAGTAAATAAGGAAGTAACTGTATAAATATTTGGACTGAAATATTTATATATTTCAATACTAAAAAGCTTACACCTAGGAATGTCCCTTATTTAGAAAATGTGCTCTAAGTTTATCAGGAAGGTACCTCAGTACCTATAGAGAAAATGCCCTTTTAATTTAAGTATAGTATGTTGTATAAAGAATAATTAATTGAATGTGTCAACAGTTTCAAACTTATTCATCATAATATGTAACTCTAAGAAGATTAAAGGCAAAGGCAATGTCATCAAAAACTAAAAATCATTAGAACATATTAGAAAAAAAAATTCTTCATAAAAATATCAATGACATAGTGTTAAATATAGGTGTAGCTAAGAAACTGAGTAAAGCATGTGAATGTATGCCAAATAAATTACTTTGATTTTAAGAAAATAAATATGTTTTTAAACATTTTTGCTTTAATGTACATAGATGCCTATTAATTTTATTTTTAGATTACATTTTATTTTTAAAAATAGATTTTGAAAATAATTATTTTGTAAGTCTAATGTAATAAAATCAATTTTGTTTCAAAAAACAATATTTCAAAAAATATACACTTTTTTTTTAGTTCTCCTATTCACTTTCAGTTGGAATGATAAATTACATGGTCATTCTATCCAACTGCCAACCTGATTGCTTCTCTTGGATGTCTCAAAGTTACCTCAAATTTAACCTGATTAAAATTAATCTCCTGACATGCCCCAAATCTGGGCTTCTAAAAGTGCTCCTATCTCAGTGAATAGCTTCAACATCTACATCCAGCCAATTGTATAAACCAGAAACCTGAGTTAACTTTAACTTTCTTTCACCCTTCAATAAATACTGCCTGTTTTATTTGTCAATAAAAAATTAAAAAAATATATTGCCCAAGAGCTTCCCATGTTGGCACTTTTCTAGCTGTTTTAGAAGCAGAAGGAGAAAAAAAAGCAATTCTATGCTTTCATGGAACTTAAATTCTAATGGGAAAGAGAGATAAACAAACAAATCAATGTATAATGTAGTATAAGGTAATGGTAAGCATAATGAATGAAAAAGCAAGACAAGGGGATAGAGGGTAACATAGGGACTGTTAAATTAGGATGGCCAGAGAGGTGACCATTTAGTAGAACTCAAAGTAAGGAAATAAACTATACATATAATTGGAAAAACAGTGAGCCAGAGAGAACAGCAAGGATAAAGGTCCAAGGGCAGAAATAAGTTTCTGTGTCTCTAGGAATAGTAAGAATGTCAGTGTGAATAAGTAGGAATAAGTGATGAGGAGACTGGCAGAAAATGAGTTAGAAAGTGGGGGAGGGGACTAGATTATAGGGCCTTGTGGTCTTTGGTAAGAGTTTTATCTGGGGGTTGGGAGGAGTGAAAGCAAGACCAGTGGGTAGCTATCGTGGCCATCCAGGCAAGGTATAATAATGGGTTAAGTAAAGGAAGAAGCTGTGGAGCGGATAAGAAGTGAGATTTGGAATCTGTTTCAAAGGTAGTCTACAGGATTTGTTGATGGATTGGATATGAAAATGTCAAAAAGTACGAGCAAAGTCAATAATGATATTAAATTTTTTTTAGCTTGATATCATTTACTGAAATTTTCACATCTCACTAAGGTCTTAAGTTCTCTAAAAGACTTTAAATTCTCTTTCTCCAAAAGATATTTCCAATCTGTCTACTTGTCTACATTTCCTTGTTTTGGCTAGTTTGCTGAAAAAAGTATTCTAGTCTGCCCAGCTTCCTTTTTCCTACTTTTCCCCTCTCAGTTCCCTTCTCTGCATAGCCTTTTGAAAGCCTAATTGGGCCAGAGTGGTGGCTCATGTTTGTAAATCCAACACTTTTGGAGATCAAGGCAGGTGGATCCCTTGAACTCAGGAATTTGAGATGAGCCTGGGCAACATGGCAAAATTCCATCTCTACCAAAAAAGAAAAGAAAAGAAAAAAAATTACAAAAGTTAGCCAGGTACGGTGGCACAAACCTATAGTCCCAGCTACTTGTGGGGCTGAGGTGGGATAAGCACCTGAGCCCAGGAGGTTGAGGCTTCAGTGAGCCATGATTGTGCCACAGCCCTCCAGCCTGGATAACAATAAAACCCTGTCTCAAAACAAAAAAAGAAAAAGAACAAAAAAGTTTAATTGGATCATGTCACTTCCTAGATTAAAATTCATAATTTCCAGTTATGCTGGAATAAAATCCAAACTCTTTTTTACTTCCTCAGATGCACCCACTTCATAGTTTTATCTCAAGACCTTTGAACACTTTTCCTTCCATTCATTCTATTCTCCATACTAACTTCTTCCTTTGCCTAGCTGGTTTCTACCCATCTTTTTTGTTTTAGCTTCTGCTAATCTCCCTCAGAGCAACTAGATCCTTTTCTCAAAGCATTATCTCAATTTATAATTATGAATGTATGGTGCTTGTTTGTTTATTATTTACATGTCCAACTAGGTTGTAATTTGTATGTGGGTAGGGACAGTATCTGTTTTTGCTCACTAATGAATAATCTAGCATATGATGGTACCTGACACATGGAATACTCACAGTAGAGATCTGTTAACTGAATGGAGTGAATGTGTGTTGGTGAGGGGATAATGCCAGAGAGGAAGAGGGCTGACTGTCTGTGCCCTGCCATTTCTAGGTCCATGATTGGCTAGAGGGTTTCTTGCAGAGCTGGGTATGGTTGGGTATTGTGGTGGAGGGGCTTCTCCAGGAAGCTATTCCATGAGTAAGATTTTCCCCAAGTTTCATACAGTGCTTCTCTCAGAGAAATGATAAAGGATTAGTCACCCACATGGCTTCCTTCCTCTTCCTCTACAGTGACAGGATCCTGCATAATGTACTATCCTGGTTTGTTTCTAGATTGCTCTTTTTTCTCTTTCCAGCCCGATACAGTTTGGCTGTGTCCCCACCCAAATCTCATCTGGAATTGTAGTTCCCATAATTGCCACATCATGGTAGAGACCCGGTAGGAGGTAATTGAATCATGGGGGCAGTTACCCCCATGCCGTTGTTCTTATGATAGTGAGTGAGTTCTCACAAGATCTGATTGTTTTATAAGGGGCTTTTCCCTCTTTGCTCAGCACTCCTCCTTCTTGCCATCATGTGAAGGACATGTTTGCTTTCCCTTCAGCTATGACTGCAAGTTTCCTGAGGCCTTCCCAGTCATGTGGAACTGTGAGCCAATTAAACCTCTTTCCTTTATAAATTACCCAGTTTTAGGTATTTCTTCATAGCAGCCTGAGAAAGAACTAATACGGTAAATTAGTATCACAGAGAGTGGGGCACTGCTGTAAAGATACCCCAAAATGTAGAACTGGGTAACAGGCAGAGGTTGGAACAGTGTAGAGGGCTCAGAAGAAGACAGGAAAATGTGGGAATGTTTGAAACTTCCTAGAGACTTGTTGAATGACTTTGGCCAAAATGCCAATAGTGATATTGACAATGAAATCTAGCCTGAGGTGGTCTCAGATGGAGATGAGGAATTTTTTGGGAACTGGAGTAAAGGTGACTCTTGTTATGCAAAGAGACTGGTGGCATTTTGCCCTGCCCTAGAGATCTGTGGAACTTTGAACTTGAGAGAGGTGATTTAGCATATCTGGCAGAAGAAATTTCTAAATGGCAAAGGGTTCAAGAGGAAGCAAAGCACAAAAGTTTGGAAAATTTGCAGCCTAATGATGCAACAAAAAAGGAAAAACCCATTTTCTGGGGAGAAATTCAAGCCTGCTGCAGAAATTTGCATAAGTAACAAGGAGCCAAATGTTAATCACCAAGAAATGGGGAAAATGTCTCCAAGGCATGTCAGAGACCTTCACAGCAGCCCCTCTTATCACAGGCCCAAAGGCATAGGAGGGAAAAAATGGTTTCATGGGCAGGGCCCAGGGACCCCTGCTCTGTGCAGCCTTGGGACATGCTGTCCTGCTCCCAGCTGCTTCAGCTCCAGCCATGGCTAAATGGGGCCAAGGTACAACTTGGGGCATTGCTTCAGAGGGCACAAACTCCAAACCTGGGCAGCTTCCATGTGGTGTTGGGCCTGTGGGTACACAGAAGTCAAGAATTGAGGTTTGGAGACCTCTGTCTAGATTTCAGAGGATGTATGGAAATTCCTGGATGTCCAGGCAAAAGTTTGCTACATGGGCAGAGCCCTCATGGAGAACCTCTGCTAGGGCAGTGTGAAAAGGAAATGTGGGGTTGGAGCCCCCACACAGAGTTCCCACTGGGGCACTGCCTAGTGGAGCTGTGAGAAGAAGGCCACCATCTTCCAGACCCCAGAATGGTACATCCACCAACAGCTTGCACCATGCACCTGGAAAAGTCACAGACAATGCCAGCCTGTGAAAGCAGCCAGAAGGGGGATTGTACCCTGCAAAGTCACAGGGGCTTTGGCAGCTCTAAGGCCATGGAAGCCCACCTCTTGCATCAGCGTGACCTGTATGTGAGACATGGAGTCAAAGGAGATCATTTTGGAACTTTAACATTTAGTGACTGCCCTACTGGATTTCAGCCTTTCATGGGGCCTGTTGCCCTTTTGATTTGGCCAATTTCTCCCATTTGGAAGGGGTGTATTTACCCAATGCCTGTACCCCCAGTGTATCTAGGAAGTAACTAACTTGCTTTTGATTGTGCAGGCTCATAGGCAGAAGGGACTTACCTTGTTTCAGATGAGACTTTGTACCTGGACATTTGGGTTAATGCTGGAATGAGTTAAGACTTTGGGGGGCTGTTGGGAAGGCATGATTATGTTTTGAAATGTGAGAATTTGAGATTTGGGAGGAGCCAAGGGAGGAATAATATGGTTTGGCTGTGTCCCCACCCAATCTCATCTTTAATTGTACTTCCCATAATCCCCATATGTTGTGCAAGGGACCCTGTGGTAGGTAATTGAATCATGGGGGTGGTTACCTCCATGTTGCTGTTCTCATGATAGTGAGTGATGGTCTTATAAGGCACTTTTCCTTCTTTGCTTGGCACTTCTTTCTGTCATTATGTGAAGAAGGATATGTTTGCATCCTCTTCTGCCATGATTTTAAGTTTCCTGATGCCTCCCCAGCCATGTGGAACTGTGAGTCAATTAAACCTCTTTCCTTTATAAACTACCCAATATGGGGCAGTTCTTTATAGCAATGTGAGAACAGACTAATACACAGCCTCATGAGATAAGAGATTTTAAGCAGGAGTATTCATTGTCACTGAACCCTAACATGTGAGGACCTGCTGTGAGATTTTTCAGCTTGTAGACATAGAGCTAAGCTTGGTTACTAAGAGGGGTGGGGCAGTGGTGCTGGTTTTTAAGATCTCAACATAATGACCCCCAGCACAAAGTGGTTACAGATTGTCCACCTGCACACACTGAGTGGGGTCATATAGGTTAGATATAAACAAGGTTAAGTGTGCTTAAAAACAGACAAAGAAATATAGGAAAATAGGACAATATAGAGCCCTATGTGATTTGTCATCTCCCTGGACCCTTGTCCTCCCTCCACTTCCAATCTCAGTTCAAGGAATGCTTGTTCACTGAACTGAGCCCCTAGTAGAAAGACTGAAGAATAGATCATGAGAGTAGATTCAAGTGATCTGGAGTCCAAGAAAGCTAGGAAATGGGCTAACTTCCAGGTTGTCAAATCCAGGGAACTTAGTCAAAAAGTAATGTGAAAACTGAGTTGGTCCAAAAACTAGGTTTCCAAACTCAGCAGGGGACAGGGAGTGAGATAATGAGGTTGGAGCCAAGACTGAGTCAGCAGCTGAGGAAGTAGACTGCCAAGGAGAAGAATGAGGAGGGGCAGAAGGCATAAGTAGCCAATGACTTTCAGCTCTCCTGGGGGCGAAGGTACAATCACAGTCTGAAGTAGATGAAGATGTGATCAGAATCAATGAGGGGGGGAGTAGGATTACTTAGCAGAGATGACATACCATGTTCCAAGCTAGGTCATGCAGAAATTATTCTCTCTATGAGAAAGGAAATCAGGAGTGAGAGCTAACCTACCAGGAATGAAAGGTTGGCATAGATACATGGGGAAGCAGATGAGGATCTTGAGGAGATATCCCCTTGAATGTCAGTCTCCAGACAGCAGGTGAGGAAGCCAAACCCAGTCCATTGCTCCATGTGAAAAATCAGGTATGAGATCTGGGCTGGAGAAGCAAAGCACTGACTGAAGAACGATATGGCACAGCCCTGGGAATGTCTGATACAGAGAAAGGAATTCCTACCTAATGGTGCCAGAAGAATTACTGTAGTAGTGTGACCAGCAGGCTGGATTCAGCAACAAGCATCAGATTATCAACGTCAGAACAAGTAGAGGGTTTGGAACTGAGATTGACACAGAAGTCAGAGGTAAGGGTAAAGCAAAAGCCCACAATATAGGTAGGAGGCCAAGTAAGGTCAAGCCACTTGTGATTCTTGGAAAAAAGTCCTGAGGATAGAAGGAGCCTTCATCTTGTTGGCAGAGCCTCTTACTGTCTGTAGGATGGGACTAACCCCCAGATATATCTAGGAGTAAGTCAACCAGTGACCTGAATTGTCAAACCACTGGAGCCTACCAACATTTAAATTCTCTAGAGCAGGGGTCCCCAACCCCTGGGGCCATGGACAGGCCACACAGCAGGAGGCGAGCTGTGGGTGAGTAAGCATTACTCCTTGAGCTCCACCTCCTGTCAGATCAGTGGTGGCATTAGATTCTCATAGGAGTGTAAACCCTATTGTGAACTGTGCATGGAAGGGATCTAGGTTGCACACTCCTTATGAGAATTTAACTAATGCCTGATGATCTGAGGTGAAACAGATTCATCCCAAAACCATTTCCACATCCCCAACCACCGTTGGTGGAAAAATTGTCTTCCACGAAACGGGTTACTGGTGCCAAAAAGGCTGGGGTGCGCTGCTCTAGAGATTCTTTATACGTCAACAGTTATGTATCTTTGGTCTCGCTTCCTCTAGGAAGTCCTCCTTCCACCTAGATTAGCTATGCCCACTCCTCACCCTCTCTCAGCTCCATGATCACTTTAATACCCTATCACAGCATGCATCATACTTCATTATGACTTACTATTGCTCTTCTTTGTTCCATTAGAGTAGGTCCATGTTTCTATTTGTACACTATGAATCGCTAGTGGCTAATCCAAGTCTGGTACATAATAATCACTAAGTACACACTTTGAATTCATTGAATTAATGAATGCATGAATGAGAGTGTTAATAAGATAGGGAGAAGCAACAGATAAGGTTGTAAAGGAAGGTGGAGGCCATAGGATACAGCATAACATGTAAGCCATGTTGTGGAGTAAAGATTTACCCCCAAAGAAGGGAAGAGATACAGAGGATTTTAATCATGTTCTCAATGACCCCTTATACACAAAGGCCACTGGCACCCAAGGTATCACCACTGATACCCAGTTAGGCTATTCCTTCACTGAGTAACTGGTCGAAATGCTGATTCAAAGGAGTCAGCTGTGACATCTTGGCCTTCATCACATGCACGAATGCCTCTAAATCAATTTCTCAGTGCCCATCATCTGCCTGTGTATGGCATAGCTTCCTTTCTACACCACTGATCTTCACACAGTTAAAAATTATGTGAAAAGCTTTCATACTTCAGTAGATTTATTAATCTTAGAAGCTCTGAATTCACGTATTTGACAACCTCCTACTTTTTAGGGTTATTATGTTAATTAAAATAATAACATGGACTCAGTAAAGAGCTTTTGGTAATTGAAATGAGTAAATGAACTCAGCTACCAGCCTCCTGAAATTTGGGAATCAGAAGTATAGGAGGCAAGGAATATTTTTTTTTCATATTAGAAAAGCATAATTGTTATTTGAAAGACTTTCTTCGCAATCTATTTGGGAAGTCTATTAAGCCTTCATGCTAACACCTCTGTACACTTTCATAGAGATAGAGAACTCTAAGGATCACCCAGTGTAGTGTCTTTCAACCATTTTTCTAGTTACAAAATGCTTTCTTTGTAAGAAAGCTAGCAGAGAAGCACAACATGCAAAACCAAACAAACAGGTAAATAGAATTTGGATGGCAAGAAACACGGCAAAGGGGTCAGGGGGTTAGGCTTGATCTGGCTCAATCTTTTTTATTTTATAACTGAAGCCTATAGAGATAAATGATTGGGCTGAAGCCACACTGGAGTTTAGAAGCAGAGCTCAAGAACTGTGCCTCCGATTATATTAGTTTTGTTCATTCATCAAACAAATATTTGTCAAGTACTGTTCTTGATGCTAAAGATAAATTAGTTTATAAAACAAGGTTTCTGTTTTTATGGGCAAGAACAAATATACAAACATATATGGCAGGTGGTGACAAGTGATATGAGAGGAAAAAAGACAGCAGAAAGGAATAGAAAGTAGAAGAAGGCATGGTAGGTTTGTTACACAGGGTTGTGAAGAAAGGCCTTTCTGATGAGGTAACATTTAAATAAAGAGAAGAAGTAGGCCTGTTGGATTTCTAGAGGAAGACTGTTGCATGCGGAGGGAATAGCAAGTGCCACTGATGTTTCCCTGTTGCTCCTGTTCCTCCAGGACAGAGCAGCTGCTAGCCACCAGGAACTGCATTTGCTCTTTTACATGCATAGAGGTTCAGAGCAGTAGTGAGAACAGAGATATTAGAGGCTAACAGGTCTGGTTTTGAATCCAGGCTTTGCCAGGCATTTAATTATGCAATGTTGGGCAAGTGACTTATCTTCTTTCACCTTCAATTTTCTGATTTGTAAAATGGGAATGGTAGAATTTTTCTCATATATTTATTCAAAGCATCTAATAATAAAATACAGGTAAAGCTCTTAACATAAATACCAGTAGGCTACAGTTGGTAGCTGTCAGTATTGTCCAATTTTCTTTATATGAACAAAGAATTTAGGTTGTAGTGGACATTAGTAAATTTTGCCTGCTCCACATCTATTTCCTCTTCTCAATAGCAAATTATTTCCTTTGCTTAAATGACTCCTTCTCTGTTTGGTATACTTTGGTGGGGTCATAAGTAAAAGGCCTTGCTGTTCCTTGCCAAAGCACATGCACTATCAAGGCAAATTAGACAGGCTCTCCATGGAATCTGCATCTTCAGCAGAGAGAACTTGGTGTTCCTTTATGTTTTGACCAGATTGTTAGACTTAACGGCCACTTTCGTGGCTTATTCTCCTTAATACTAAAGCTCTTTGCTTCATTCACACCCTCAGGTCTAGGTCTCTACTTCCCATTGATTCTGTGAGTCCTCAATATCCTTCAAAGGTATTTCTTTGTCTAAGTTAAACAAAATAGATTTCTATTCTTAGCAATTAAAGAAATTGTATCTTATACACTTATACCTAACCAAAATAATTGGAGACAATGAAAACACCAATATAAGCCACATTTGCCTTTAAATAATTGGAATTACGTTTTAGAACAATAATGTTGAGAAAGAAAAATTTGAATTTCATATACAGTCTTTGTACTCATTTACCTCTCTGAAAAGCAATTTACCCAACTAAAAACCAAGAAGATTATATTAAAAACATAGCAAAACAAGATTAAACTAACTGATTCTAAAAGGATCTTACTAGAATTGACATTATAGGATTCCAAATCCATAAGGTTATAATTCTAAGAATTTTATTATAATGTTATTAGTTTTATAAGTCATCTTCAAAACTTTAATCAAAGGCCAGTAAGAAAAAAATTTCAGGTCATATTATAACTTCAAATCACAGCATGTAGGCAGCTGCCTATTTTACCTCTATGTAGGAGTAACTCAGACATTCAATTGCTTTTTTGGTTGAATAAGAAATAGAATGTGGTAGGAGAGATGTGATGTGTCCACTGAAAGATGTCATTTAAGATCACACATCTAGTCAATGGCAGCTAGACGGGGGCTTCAATTCCAGAGGCTAACTTAAACAATACACTATCCTGCCTCTGTGGACATACTAAATAATGTGGATGTTCACAGGAGACATAGGTGGGGTGAAGACAGAAAGAATCAAGGTGATTCCTGAAGAGAGTGGCTTCAAACTGAATTATGACAGTGGGATAAAATGTAGTTTTATTCAAATGGAAAGAAAGACTTCTTAGACAGAGGATATAGTTTATGCGAAGGAGCAGAGACGAGAGTGTACACGATGTATCCAAAGTAACTGAGCACTGCAGCTGAAGCACAGGTTTCATGGGGGAATAATTGGTGAGAAGTCTAAAGAGGAGTCTGAACCAAGTTGCAGGAAATGGAGTGGGATTTGAAGGTCAGACTAATGAATATCATCAAGCAACTGTATTATCCATATGCTCTACTTTCTCCAAAGTAGAACATTGCATCATTTTTCCTGCATTGCTTCTGCATTCTCTGTCTTGCCTAAAATGGCACCAAAGAAAGTTGATCTAGAAAATTATCAAAGCTCCACATAGTGAACTTCTGAGAAGTGTCCGCTAAAATAGAAGAAAAGGGTAAGATTCCTTTTCCAAGCAGGACTATTGAACAGCAGCCAGCTTCTTAACAGAAGCATTCAAAACCAGCCCATTCCTTTCTGAGAAAGTTCTAGGAGGAACCCTAGTTCTAGGTGTGGCATTTGGGGAAAACATGGGGAAAGTGGTGTTGAGTGTTAAAAGAGGACGGTTCTGACAGTAGGGTGGTTACCATCCTTCTCCTTAAGCTGATCTTCTGTCTTGAAGCATAAGACTGAAAAAGTGTTCTGCAAGCTGACAAGTGATTGCTATAAGGGGAGAAAGAAGAGGAGAAAAAAATAAATCCCATGGAGTGAAGATAAAGGTGATGGGATCAAGGGGCAAATAGGAGAGAGGCCTTAATGGAAGATTTACATGACAGCATGGCTTGTATCAGTTCCAGAGGTAGCAATGACTTGGAGAATAAATCTGGCAGTGGTTCCTATTCTTTTGGGCTGAGACCTCATAGAATATGACACTTCTTAAAAATGAGTCCCACTTGGCTGGGCGCAGTGGCTCATGCCTATAATCCCAGCACTTTGGGAGGCCAAGGCGGGTGGATCACGAGGTCAGGAGATCGAAACCATCCTGGTCAACATGGTGAAACCCTGTCTCTACTAAAATACAAAAAATTAGCCAGGTGTGGTGGCACGTGCCTGTAGTCCCAGCTACTCAGAAGGCTGAGGCAGGGAAATTACTTGAACCTGGGAGGTGGAGCTTGCAGTGAGCCGAGATTGTACCACTGTACTCCAGCCTGGTGACAGAGCAAGACTCGTCTCAGAAAAAAAATAATAAAAATAGTCCCAGTCCAACCCAAGGCCTCCGACTTGGCTGAAAATGAATTCTCAGTATTGTGAATGCATATTTTCAGAAAGGGTGTGGAAGTGGTGAAAACTCTGCTCTTTCTGGCTAAGTTTTAATCAGAAATTACATCTCTATTTACTTGAAAATCAGTCAGAATGTAGCTATACCAGGATCTATGTCCCTGGGAGCAGCAAAGCCTCAGTTGATCAAAGGTGCCTTTGAATGCACAGCAGCCCAGAGATGCAGCCTGGAGAAGAGACCTGGAACCCTGCCTATGAGAGTAGTATGCCCCACCTGGCTATCTCCAATTTCCAAATTTAGTTAATTTTCTATTTTCCGACTCAAAGCAGCTGTATATGGATAATGCTAAATTCAGGCAACACATTCAGCATCTTCTCTGCACCAACATCTTTCTAAGTAGTGGAGATTCCGAGATGAACAAGACACAGTCCCACCCCTCCTACCTCACCAAGAGAAATTCAGTCTAGCAAGAAATACCGGCATCCTGACCACCATAAGAAGTATTCTAAGTGCTGTGATAGAAGTGTGTCCACAGAGAAATTATGTATTGGGCAGGAGGTTCAGGTGTTAGCAGACCCATTTGAGTTGGGCCTCAAGGAATAGATGATTAAGAGCTCACCAAAGAATGATGAGATGCTAAAGGAATTTCTAAGCAGAGAGAAAAGCATGGGAAGATGGAGCAAGGATTTTCCATATTGTTTAAAGAAAGGATTTTTTTAAGGTAATATCAGATCTTTTTACATACCTGCTTAAAACCTTCCAGTGCCTTCCCATTGCACCTAAACAAACAGGTTAGTCTCAGGACTATGACATGACCTCTACCTACTTCATCTTATACTTCTCTCGCTCTTGCTTGCTCTGCTGTAGCCCACTGGCATTCTTTCTGTTCTTGTAATACGCCAAGTTTATTCCTATTCTATTGCCTTTCCATTTAGTGTTCTCTCTTTTGAACATTCTTCCTCAATGCCTTCTCTTCTTTCAGATCTCATCCCAGATGCCACCTACACAAAGGATTCTTTCCTGACCACTTAATTTAAATTAGACCTCTGACTGAAATCACTTCTCTCAATCCCTTTTATTTTCTTCACAGCACTTGTCACCATTTGAAATTGTTTCTCTCCACACTAGAGCATAGACTTCTTTTTTTTTTTTCTCCATAGGCTCATTTTATTTTTAATTTTTTAATTATTATACTTTAAGTTGTAAGGTGCATGTGCACCATGTGTAGGTTTAATACATAGGTATACATGTGCCATGTTGGTTTGCTGCACCCATCAACTCATCATTTACATGTTTCTCCTAGTGCTATCCCTCCCCCAGGCTCCCATAGCCCAACAGGCCCCTGTGTGTGATGTTCCCCACCCTGTGTCCAAGTGATCTAATTGTTCAATTCCCACCGATGAGTGAGAACATAGCATAAGCTTCTTGAGGGAGGCACTCAGTACCTACAAGTTCCTGGTACAATGTGTAAATTAAGTAGATGAATTAAACGGTGATTAGAACCTTGCATTTGTAGGCAGGACACTCAGGATGGCAGGTAGTAGATTTAAAGGTAGATAAGACTAGTAGCAATGATTTTTATAGTAATAGTATCTACCAAATAATGGCTCATTTTCTTTTTTAATTTTTAGAAATATAACTTTATTTTTTATTTTTTTATTACACTTTAAGTTCTGGGGTACATGTATACAATGTGCAGGTTTGTTACATAGGTATACATGTGCCATGTTAGCTTGCTGCACCTATCGACTTGTCATTTACATTAGGTATTTCTCCTAAAGCTATCCCTCCCCCATACTGCCACCCCACAACAGGCCCCAATGTGTGATGTTCCCCTCCCAGTGTCCACGTGTTCTCATTGTTCAACTCCCACTTATGAGTAAGAACGTGTGGTGTTTGGTTTTCTCTTCTTGTATTACTTTGCTGAGAATGACGGGTTCCAGTTTCATCCATGTCCCTGCAAAGGACATGAACTCATCCTTTTTTATGGCTGCATAGTATTCCACGGTATATATGTGCCACATTTTCTTTATACAGTCTATCATTGATGGGCATTTGGGTTGGTTCCAAGACTTTGCTATTGTGAACAGTGCTGCAATAAACATATGTGTGCCTGTGTCTTTATAGTAGAAAGATTTATAATCCTTTGGGTATATACCCAGTAATGGGATTGCTGGGTCAAATGGCATTTCTAGTTCCAGATACTTGAGGAGTCACCACAGTGCCTTCCACAATGGTTGAATGAATTCACACTCCCACCAACACTATAAAAGCATTCCCATTTCTCTACATCCTCTCCAGCATCTGTTGTTTCCTGACTTTTTAATAATAGCCATTCTAACTGACATGAGATGGTATCTCATTGTGGTTTTGATTTGCATTTCTCTGATGACCAGTGATGATGAGCATTTTTTCATAAGTTTGTTGGCTGCATAAATGTCTTCTTTTGAGAAGTGTCTGTTCATACCCTTTGCCCACTTTTTGATGGGGTTGTTAGTTTTTTTCTTGTAAATTTGTTTAGGTCCTTTGTAGATTCTGGATATTAGCCCTTTGTCAGATGAGTAGATTGCAAAAATTTTCTCCCATTCTGTAGGTTGCCTGTTCACTCTGATGGTAGTTTCTTTTGCTGTGCAGAAGCTTTTTAGTTTAATTAGATCCCATTTGTCAATTTTGGCTTTTGTTGCCATTGCTTTTGGTGTTTTAGGCATGAAGTATTTGCCCACGCCTATGTCCTGAATGGTATTGCCTAGCTTTTCTTCTAGGGTTTTTATGGTTTTAGGTCTTGCATTTAAGTCATTAATCTATCTTGAGTTAATTTTTGTATAAGGTATAAGGAAGGGATCCAGTTTCAGCTTTCTGCATATGGCTAGCCAGTTTTCCCAGCACCACTTATTAAATAGGGAATCCTTTCCTCATTGCTTGTTTTGTCAGGTTTGTAAAAGATCAGATGGTTGTAGATGTGTGGTGTTATTTCCAAGGGCCTCTGTTCTGTTCCATTTGTCTATGTATCTGTTTTGGTACCAGTACCATGCTGTTTTGGTTATTGTAGCCTTGTAGTACAGTTTGAAGTCAGGTAGTGTGATACCTCCAGCTTTGTTCTTTTTGCTTAGGATTGTCTTGGCTATGTGGGCTCGTTTTTGGTTCCATATGAACTTTAAAGTAGTGTTTTCAAGTTCTGTGAAGAAAGTCAGTGGTAGCCTGATGGGGATAGCATTGAATCTATAAATTACCTTGGGCAGTATGATCATTTTCATGATATTGATTCTTCCTATCCATGAGCATGGAATGTTCTTTCATTTGTTTGTGTCCTCTTTTATTTCCTTGAGCAGTGGTCTGTAGTTCTCCTTGAAGAAGTCCTTCACATCCTTGTAAGTTGGATTTCTAGGTATTTTATTATCTTTTCTTTGTAGGAATTGTGACTGGGAGCTCACTCACGATTTGACTCTCTGTTTGTCTGTTATTGGTGTATAGGAATGCTTGTGATTTTAGCACATGGATTTTGTACCCTGAGACTTTGCTGAAGATGCTTCCACTTTTTGCCCATTCAGTGTGATACTGGCTGTGGGTTTGTCATAAATATCTCTTATTAATTTGAGATACATTCCATCAATACCTAGTTTATTGAGAGTTTTCAGCATGAAGGGCTGTTGAATTTTTTCAAAGGCCTTTTCTGCGTCTATTGAGACAATCATGTGGTTTTTGTCATTGGTTCTTGATGGATTATGTTTATTCATTTGCATATGTTGAACCAGCCTTGCATCCCAGGATGAAGCCGACTTGAACATGATGGATAAGTTTTTTAATGTGCTGCTGGATTTGGTTTGCCAGTATTTTATTGAGGATTTTTGCACCCATGCTCATCAAGGATATGGGCCTAAAATGTTATTTTTTTTGTTGTGTCTCTGCCAGGTTTTGGTATCAGGATGATGCTGGCCTCATAAAATGAGTTAGGGAGGAGGATTCCCTATTTTTCTATTGATTGGAATAGTTTCAGAAGGAATGGTACCAGCTCCTCTTTGTGCCTCTGGTAGAATTCAGCTATGAATCTGTCTGGTCCTTGACCTTCTTTGGTTGGTAGGTGATTAATTATTGCCTCAATTTCAGAACCTGTTATTGGTCTATTCAGGGATTCAACTTCTTCCTGGTGTAGTCTTGGGAGAGTGTATGTGTCCAGGAATTTATCCATTTCTTCTAGATCTTCTAGTTTATTTGCGTAGAGGTGTTTATAGTATTCTATGATGGTAGTTTGTATTTCTGTGGGATTGGTGGTGATATCCCCTTTAACATTTTCTTTTTAAAATTATTATTATTATACTTTAAGTTCTAGGGTACATGTGCATAACATGCAGGTTTGTTACATAAGTATACTTGTGCCATGTTGGTGTGCTGCACCCATCAACTCATCAGCATCCATCAACTCCTTTTAATATTTTTTATTGTGTCTATTTAATTCTTCTCTCTTTTCTTCTTTATTAGTCTGGCTCGTGGTCTATCTATTTTGTTGATATTTTTAAAAAACCAGCTCCTGTGTTCATTGATTTTTTTTGAAGGGTTTTTTAATCTCTCTCTCTCCTTCAGTTCTGCTCTGATCTTAGTTATTTCATGTCTTCTGCTAGCTTTTGAATTTGTTTGCCTTTGCTCCTCTAGTTCTTTTAATTGTAATGTTAGGGTGTCAACTTTAGATCTTTTCTGCTTTCTCTTGTGGGCATTTACTGCTATAAATTTCCCTCTACACACTGCTTTAAATGTGTCCCAGAGATTCTGGTACATTGTGTCTTTGTTCTCATTGGTTTCAAAGAACATCTTTATTTCTGCCTTAATTTCATTATTTACACAGTAGTCACTCAGGAGCAGGTTGTTTAGTTTCCATGTAGTTGTCGGGTTTTGAGTGAATTTCTTAATCCTGAGTTCTAATTTGATTCCAATGTGGTCTGAGAGACAGTTTGTTATGATTTCTGTTCTTTTACATTTGCTGAGGACTGTGTTGCTTCCAATCATCTGGTCAATTTTAGAACAAGTGTGATGTAGTGACGAGAAGAATATATATTCTGTTGATTTGGGGTAGAGAGTTCTGTAGATGTATATTAGGTCCACTTGGTCCAGAGCTGAGTTCATGTCCCCAATATCCTTGTGAATTTTTTATCTTGTTGATCTGTCTAATATTGACAGTGGGGTGTTAAAGTCTCCAACTATTTTTGTGTGGGAGTCTAAGTTTTGTTGTAGGTCTCTAAGAATTTGCTTTGTTAATCTGGGTGCTCCTGTATTGGGTGCATATATATTTAGGATAGTTAGCTCTTCTTGTTGAATTGATCCCTTTACCATTATGTAATGGCCTTCTTTGTCTCTTTTGATCTTTGTTGGTTTAGTCTGTTTTATCAGAGACTAGGATTGCAACTCCTGCTTTTCTTTGCTCTCCATTTGCCTGGTAGATCTTCCTCCATCCCTTTATTTTCAGCCTGTGTGTGTCTTTGCACATGAGATGGGTCTCCTGAATACAGCAAACTGATGGGTCTTGACTCTTTATCCAATTTGCCAGTCTGTGTCTTCTAATTGGGGCATTTAGCTCATTTACATTTAGGGTTAATATTGTTACGTGTGAACTTGATCTTGTCATTATGATGTTAGATTGTTATTTTGCCCATTAGTTGATGTCGTTTCTTCATAGCATTGATGGTCTTTACAATTTGGCATGTTTTTGCAGTGGCTGGTACTGGTTGTTCTTTTCTATGTTTAGTGCTTCCTTTAGGAGTTCTAGTAAGGCAGGCCAGGTGGTGACAAAATCTCTCAGCATTTGCTTGTCTGTAAAGGATTTTATTTCTCCTTCACTTATGAAGCTCAGTTTGGCTGGATATGAAATTCTGGGTTGAAAATTCTTTCCTTTAAGAATATTGAATATTGGCCCCCACTCTCTTCTGGCTTATAGGGTTTCTGCCGAGAGATCTGCTGTTAGTCTGATGGGCTTCCCTTTGCGAGTTACCCAACCTTTGTCTCTGGCTGCCCTTAACATTTTTTCCTTCATTTCAACCTTGGTGAACCTGGTGATTATATGTCTTGGGGTTGCTCTTCTCAAGGAATATCTTTGTGGCGTTCTCTTTATTTCCTGAATTTGAATGTTGGCCTGCCTTGCTAGGTTGGGGAAGTTCTCCTGGATAATGTCCTGAAGAGTGCTTTCCAACTTGTTTCCATTCTCCTTGTCACATTCAAGTACACCAATCAAACGTAGATTTGGTCTTTTCACATAGTCCCATATTTCTTGGAGGCTTTGTTCATTTCTTTTCACTCTTTTTTCTCTAATCTTGTCCTCTTGCTTTATTTCATTAATTTGATCCTCAGTCACTGATATCCTTTCTTCCACTTGATCAATTAGGCTATTGAAGCTTGTACATGCTTCACAAGGTTCTCATGCTGTGTTTTTCAGCTCCAACAGGTCATTTATGTTCTTCTCTACAGCAGTTATTCTAGTTAGCAATTCGTCTAACCTTTTTTCAAGGCTCTTAGCTTCCTTGCATTGGGTTAGAACATGCTCCTTTAGCTCGGAGGAGTTTGTTATTGCCCATCTTCTGAAGCCTACTTCTGTGAATTCATCAAACTCATTCTTTGTCCAGTTTTGTTCCATGCTTGCGAGGAGTTGTGATCCTTTGGAGGAGAAGAGACAATTTGGTTTTTGGAATTTTCAGTCTTTCTGCGCTGGTTTCTCCCCATCTTTGTGGTTTTTATCTACCTTTGGTCTTTGATGTTAGTGACCTATGGATGAAGTTTTGGTGTAGACGTCCTTTTTGTTGTATGGATGAGGTTTTGGTGTAGACGTCCTTTTTGTTGATGTTGATATTCCTTTCTCTTTGTTAGTTTTCCTTCTAACAGTCAGGCCCCTCAGCTGCAGGTCTGTTGGAGTTTGCTGGAAACCCTGTTTGCCTGGGTATCAACCAGCGGAGGCTGCAGAACAGCAAATATCACTGCCTGATCCTTCCTCTGGAAGCTTCGACCCACTTGAGGAGGCAGTCTGTCCATTATTAGAGCTTGAACACTGTGCTGAGATAACCACTGCTCTCTTCAGAGCTGTCGTGCAGGGACATTTAAGTCTGCTAAAGCTGTGCCCACAGTTGCCCCTTCCCCCAGGTGCTCTGTCCCAGGAAGACGGGGGTTTTATCTATAAGTCCTTAACTGGGGCTGCTGCTTTTTGTTCAGAGATGCCCAGCCCACATAAGTGGAATCTAGAGAGGCAGTCAGCCTTGCTAAGCTGCAATGGGCTCCACCCAGTTCGAACTTCTCAGTGGCTGTGTTTATACTGTGAGCATAAAACCACCTACTCAAGCCTCAGGAATGGCGGACGCCCCTCTCCCTGCCAAGCTCCAGCATCCCAGGTCAATCTCAGACTGCTGTACTAGCAGCGAGAATTTCAAGCCAATGGGATCTTAATTTGCTGGGCTCTGTGGGTGTGTGACCTGCCGAGCCAGGCACTGGAGGGAATCTCTTGGTGTGCTGGTTGTGAAGACCATGGGAAAAGTGCAGTATCTGGGCAGGAGTGTACCATTCCTCCAAGTACAGTCTCTCAAGGCTTCCCTTGGCCAGGAAGGGAACTCCCCTAACCCCTTGCATTTCCCAAGTGAGGAAATGCCCTGCCCTGCTTCGGCTCTCCCTCCATGGGCTGCACCCACTGTCCAACCAGTCCCAATGAGATGAACCAGGTACCCTCAGTTGGAAATGCAGAAATCACCTGTCTTCTGTGTCAATCTCACTGGGAGCTTCAGACTGGTGCTGTTCCTATTTAGCCATCTTGCCAGAAATCCATGGCTCATGTTCTTTGTGTTGGGCCCAAGCTAAGCCCATTATCTTGTTTAACCTTCAGAGTAATCTTGGGACATAGTAAGTATGAGCCCTCATTTAAAGACAAAGTATTGGAGAGATAGAGAGGAGTTCAGTAATACATTAACTTCATATTGCTCCTAAAAGAATAACTAGTATTTGAACCCAGTTCTGTCTCACTCCAAAGGCTAAATTAAACAATTACATAGAGAAGGGAGATTGAGCTAACATCTCATTACTAGTCTGGGGGATCTTCTACAAGCATTTGATTCCAACAGAAGGATATCTGTCAGGGCAAATTGTGGGAATGGGACAAGTCAAACTCAGTAGTAGATTCCACATCTTTCCCTCAGCTAGCAAGAGATTCACTCTTTTCTGAAACTCTATGTACACGCACCATGGACAAAATATTAAGCCAATATATCCACTTTTACATTAACATATCTAGAAATATCAGAGAAAAAAAATTGATTTAAATGAAACACTTGAAGAGAAAGGGATTAATTCAATTCGTTCCCTGGACATTTCACTCATCACGGCCAAAAATGACATTTTGTGTGTATATGTTCATGTCTGTAGTTCTTCCAGGTCCAAAATAAATTTGAGGTGACTCACAGAAATGCATATAATACAAATGTAAATAAGTAGATAAAAGAGAAAATGAAGACCAGAAATCACAAGTAGGAAAATGAAACAAAGTTTGAAGTAAAGTTAGTAGAAATCAATGCATGCCATAAGGCTCTGTACACTCATTAGAAGTGGGCTTTATTCCTACAAACCAAAGTAAGCAAGGAACTGAGTTATCTTATGATTCTTAGAGTCCAAAAAATAAAAATAAATAACCTGGTTTTTTTGGGCAAAAATAAGCTAGTTACTCACAATTTTTCATGGTCATGAAACCTGAAAAATTTTTTGTATGCTTTGATAAATGTTTTATCATCACCTTTAGAGTATATACGTTAAATATTTTTGTAATATTATTTTTATGAAGCTCCTAAATGCAGGGCAACAGCAATATATTAAAGTGCCATTTTATAAAAGCAACTCGATGAGGCATCAAGATAGTGCAGGCCAGCTATGCAGCTCTCAGATTATCCAGATTGGTCCAAGAACAGGGAAACTAATGAACTGTTTCCTCAGGCAGGCTTCTATTAATGTTATTTCTTGAAACTAGACTTTTATTTACAATAAAATAGAAAAGTACTTGAGGTTCCATTTCACATCAAATTCCTAGACTATCCAAATGGATATTCCACTATGGTAGCTCAAGGCATAATCCTGTATTCTTATATATATTATATATGAAGATAATGGGCTTAGTAGGAACTAAAGAGGAGAGTAGATTTTAAATGCTCTTTTGAAAATTAAGAAACCAACAAACTCTTTGGTAAGTACTAAGAGAGAACGTCTAGATAGGGTGATGATTATTCACAGAAAAATATATAAGATCTAATCTAATGCCCTGGCAATTGGCATAGAGTTGTAAAGTTTTCAGCTTTCAATTTAAGTAAGGCAACATATTTTCTCTTTTAAGTAGAATTCAATTTTCAATGGAATTGTTGGCTATTGCATTGAGCTGGCCAAAGGTTTTCCTATGCCTCAAATAAACAAAATATTGGTAATAACTACAGTCATCCCTCAGTATCTGTAGGGGATATGTTCCAGGATACCTAACAAATACCAAAAATTGCAGACGCTCAAGTCCCTTATATAAACTCATATAACATTTGCATATAAACTACACAATCCTCCTGTATACTTTAAATCATTTCAAGATTACTTATAATGCCTAAACGCTATGTAAATAGTTGTTATACTATGTTTAGAAATTTGTACTTATTGTTGTATTGTTGAATCCATGTGTGCAGAACCACAGATAGGGAGGCCCAATTGTATACATTCATTATTGAGTGCATTTGACCTGAGCTCTAAAATGCTACTCTAAGAAAAGGAAGTCTGGAAAAGTTTCCTGTTCTGTGACTGTGTTTTAATAAATAAAAAGGCAGCTGCGATGAAGAGAAAGCAGCATGTGGAATGAAAACCCTACAAGTAAATTGTCTGCAGAATGTTGCAGTAATCCCCATAGCATGTGCTTCCTAGAGAATGATGGGACATTTGTCAACACACATTGAGCAAATGATGGGAAAAGACTCCCATATATAATTCATCTCTCTATCAAGTTAAGTACACAAATACCTCAATTGTGGGTTGGCACAGACTAAATATTTAAAAGCTCCCCACAGTGCTCTAGGTCCTCATTGTTGCCATTCAGACAACACCAGGAAGCAAGCATTTGCCTCATTCAGAGTCACTGACAAACACCTCTTCTCTTCAGTCAACAAGCACCAGTCATTTTATGCTGGCTATTAGGGCTCTCTTTGGCTAAAACCAATTACAGAGAAACTTCAAGCTTTAAGGAATGTACCCACCTTATGCTTATAAATGTGCTTTATTTTTAAGTTAGTTAGGTGTAAAATTCCCTACAATTTTCCTAAGAGGCTTTTATCATAACATCTATATCACTTCAGTGAACTTCTGTGTGTGTGTGTGTGTGTATGTGTGTGTGTGTCTCCCTCTTGTAGATGGAAACTACTTGAACAGTGAGCTTTCCTTATTTGTCTTGGTACAACTAGCACTTATCACACAGTGGGTGCTTAAAAATTGTCAGTGAATAAATAAATTAATCAATTAATGCAGAAAAATATTTTCTGTTTATAAAAATATTTACATTTTGAGTGTTTAACACCATCATCATCATCTCACTAATTCCCATAGTGTATCCTCCTGAACATGTCTGATTTAAATAACCAAAGATACATTAAGAGTATTCCATACACTGCATTCTGTGAGTTTGCATATTATCTCTCATTTGAAATCCAATCCTACTTACAAAACTGTACTTCACATGAACCTTTTTTATATCATACCTACTATAAAAACATATCAGATATATCAAACTAAAACTGTGTAAAGTACACCAAGTATATTTGGAAAAATAAATGGTTTTAGTCAAGTACATGGATGATGACTTCTTACTAACTTGTTAGTAAGGTATCTAGGTATGACACAAAGTTAGTTTCAGAAACAAAAATAACTCATTCTTTGACCAAACAGTTTTTCCAAGTCATTTTTTTCAAAAGAAGATAAAACCTACATAAATAAACACTAAGTATAATGTCAGTTGTAAAATTCAAATTGCTCTCTGATCAAATAAGATATTGTGAAGAGCTACAGAAGCAATAATTTTGATTCCAAATGTATTTGTACCCAAAGATGATCAAAGGGAGGAGGGAGGAGGAAAAGAAGAAGGGGAAGTCAGTGAGTTCCTAATATGACTAGTAAAAAGTATGATAATCTTAAGATTAACAGTTAGTATTTATTAAGGGCTTACTATGTAACAGGCATTGTTACATTTTATTCATTATTATTAACATATCCCTTTTAAGAATGAAAAAACAGGTTTGAAGAGGTTAAACAACTTCGCCAAGGTCCACACTCAACTGATGATAAAATTAGGAACAAAATCCTGATGTGTCTGACTCTAAACCTGAGCAGATACTCACTAGGCTATACTTATTTCTGACCAGTACTCTAACCCTGTACTAAGGAAACAGCTAAATCCAAAAGGCCTTGTCTCAAGGGTCTCACAGAGGAGTAGCGGAGAGAAACAGGGAGAATGAGCTCCTGAAAGGCCTAGAATATGTCCTATCTCATGCTGTAATCCAATCCTGGAGCTTTGAAATACATATATATGATGCTAACTCCCAAATATATATCTTACATTGCACATTTCCCCTGAGCTTCAGACATAGATTTAATTGTCCACTAGATATCTTTACTTGGATGTCTAATGGGTATCTCAAACCTGGTATGTCTGAAACAGAATTCTTGATTTTCTTTCTTCAATGGTACTAACCAGCCACTGAATCTAGAAACCTAGTAGTCATCCTTGGATCCTCTCTTTCTATCATAGCCCACATTAAATTTACAAGCAAGTTTGTTTGATTCACTCTCAGAAATGTATCTTAAGTGCAGTCACTCTTCAGCTCTCCACCTCCAGCCCTCACTAGCTCTCCCCTAGACCACTGCAGATAGTTCTTTACTGGTGTCCTTTAAACCACCATTTTCTTTCTTCTGGGCCACTGTAGCAGCCTCTCCACAGCCTCTCTGCCCAAAGTCCTCCTTATCTTTCTCCTGGACCACTTCAGCACCTCTTTATTGACCTCTTGTCTATAATCTTGCTTTTTACCCTTCACTGCCCAATTCAGTCTATTCTCTTCCTAGCAGCCAAAGTGATGTTTTAAATACAAATCAGATTCCCATCACTTTGCTTGTTGTAAATCTTCTAGTGGCTTTACATTAAAAATTCAAGGCAAAATCCAAAGTCCTTACTGCAGACTTCCAAGTTCTACCTCTCATTCAACTTGCAGCTATTTCACAGATCTCTTTCTTACCACTTGCCCACTCTGTTACACCAGCAATCTTGAAACATAGATATGAAACACTGTCTAGCACATATTAAAATGATTAATAGGCATCTATTAACTAAATCCTGTTTCTTTAGGGTCTGCACAAGGACTAGCACATAATATTTGGCAAAAATATTTATGAAACCCAAACAAACATGAATATTAAATGGTATGTGAATAAGAATACATTTGGAGCCAGTCAGACTCAAGGTTACAAAGCCACTTTTAAAGTCCTACTCAAGGATGGTAGACAGTCCAGGTGTATTAATCCATTTTCACACTACTACAAAGAAATACCTGAAACTGGGTAATTCATAAAGGAAAGAGATTTAATTGACTCACTGTGCCACATGCCTGGGGAGGCCTTGGGAATCTTACAATCATGATGGAAGGGGAAGCAGGCACGTCTTACGTGGCAGCAGGTGAGAGAGAAACTGTGAAGGAGGAGCTGTCAAACACTATAAAACCATCAGTTCTCATGAGAACTCACTCACTATCATGAGAACAGCATGGGGGAAACCACCCCCATGATCCAATCACCTCCCTCCCTTGACACATGGGGATTACAGGTCCCTCTTTCGACACATAGGGATTACAATTTGAGATGAGATTTGGGTAGGGACACACAGCCAAACCATATCACTGGGTAAGTGGGCTTACTCTGAAATCCTAACCCTTGTAGTGTAGGCACTTCTGAATAATCCTACCCAGGTAAAAATGGTGGAATTGAGTCTTGAACTATGAGAGAAGGAATGAATTTCCCTTCATCTATTCTGATTTTTCGTTTTTGTTTTCATAATTAGCATCCTTGCCAAGTAGCATCCAGCTTGGGCTTAAACTTCTCCAGTACCTGAAAAGTCAGTGACACATTTGCCAAAGTTTTGCCTGCTTTATCAATTCTCCCAGATTATTTCTTTTCCTTTGACAAAACCAGTGCTAAGACATTTAGAAAAAAGAAGGGAAGAGAAGGTATTTTCTGAGCATCTATTTTATGCCAGTAACTGTGTTAATTGCTTTACCCAACTTAGCATATTTAATATTCTTAACTACTTGAAAATCCTCAATTAAAGTCTAGAGAGATGATAGGACTTGCCTAAATCTTAATTTGAACTGAGGAAATTTCTCAATTTTGTATGAAAAACAGCCAACAAAAACACAACAAAACAAACAGAATAGCACATGAATGTTAATAGAGTCCCAACAGGAAACTAGATGGCTCACACAAAGTAGTTAATGTTCTAGGAGAGTACAAAGTTGAACTATTTTCAAAGGTGTAAGCAGAGTATAGAAGAACCTGAAGCAACAATATTGTACCCAGAGGTTAGAGAATACCTGGAGGCATAAAGAGAAAAGGGAAAGAGGGGCTACCAGGCTCTGTAAGCTGAGGGGTCACTTTATATTAATAGCAACTATGACTTTCAACCAAAGGACATAGCCATCCCTCACTGACTCCCAGTGAGGGAAATGAAGAAATGAATACCCCAACTTTGTTTCTCCCTCCCTCTGATTTTTTGGAGGTACCCCTGATTGGCTGAAATCACAGGTCAAGGCAGTCTATGGATGTGCTCCATACAAGTTAGACTTGGGGCAGGCTGGAAGATAGAGATAACGCAAAAAGTTACAGAGAGGAATAGGAGAGACAATGGAATATATGCTCCTTACCCACTTAAAGAAGTTCATGGACCTGTTGTTTTCTGACTTTTTAATGATCGCCATTCTAACTGGTGTGAGATGGTATCTCATTGTGGTTTTGATTTGCATTTCTCTGATGGCCAGTGATGATGAGCATTTTTTCATATGTCTGTTGGCTGTATGAATGTCTTCTTTTGAGAAATGTCTGTTCATATCCTTTGCCCACTTTTTGATGGGGTTGTTTGTTTTTTTCTTGTAAATTTGTTGGAGTTCTTTGTAGGTTCTGGATATTAGCCCTTTGTCAGATGAGTAGATTGCAAAAATTTTCTCCCATTCTGTAGGTTGCCTGTTCACTCTGATGGGAGAGGATGTGGAGAAATAGGAACACTTTTACACTGTTGGTGGGATTGTAAACTAGTTCAACCATTATGGAAAACAGTATGGCGATTCCTCAAGGATCTAGAACTAGATGTACCATATGACCCAGCCATCCCATTACTGGGGATATACCCAAAGGATTATAAATTATGCTGCTATAAAGACACATGCACACGTATGTTTATTGCAGCACTATTCACAATAGCAAAGACTTGGAATCAACCCAAATGTCCATCAGTGACAGATTGGATTAAGAAAATGTGGCACATATACACCATGGAATACTATGCAGCCATAAAAAAGGATGAGTTTGTGTCCTTTGTAGGGACATGGATGCAGCTGGAAACCACCATTCTTAGCAAACTATCACAAGAACAGAAAACCAAACACCGCATGTTCTCACTCATAGGTGGGAACTGAACAATGAGATCACTTGGACTCAGGAAGGGGAACATCACACACCAGGGCCTATCATGGGGAGGGGGGAGGGGGAAGGGATTGCATTGGGAGTTATACCTGATGTAAATGACGAGTTGATGGGTGCAGTAGACCAACATGGCACAAGTATACATATGTAACAAACCTGCACGTTATGCACATGTACCCTACAACTTAAAGTATAATAATAATAAATAAATTTAAAAAAAAAAAAAAAAAAAAAAGAAGTTCATGGAAAGCTTTAAATAAACTAGAATTTGGATTACATTTCTTTGTCTAAATTGCCATATTGTATGTTTTAATCTGCCAATTCTTGTTTTGTTCGCCATAATGCTTGAAACAAAGGATTCTCTTTAAATGATTATTATTTTGCAATTACAGTCCAATTTAATAAAAATTATGTGCTTTTTCATATCAACTTTTCTGAAAATTCCTTTTTGGTATTTCATGAACATCCCATAGTTCTTCCAGAGCATTTATATATAGGCTTTTTTTTCATTGTTTCTCTAAAACAATTAGAATTTCATTATTATATTTGAAATTTTAATATAGTCATTATAATGTCAAAGGAAACTTCTCTGAGACACATTCATATTTTCATATTAATAGAAGTGTTATTATAATGTTAATAGAAAAATGGGTTTAATCAATTATTTAATTCATTCATTAACTACACACTACCCTAAAACTCAAGAGAATGTAAAACAAACAGCTCATTTGAACAACAAAAAAGGATTGTGCTTTGGAAACATTCAAGGTATATTCAAAAACTTTAAATAACTGTAATCTAGATTGACTAATTCCATAAACATAGAAAAAGCATGCCATATAAAAATGATTCAGCTCCTGGAGTCAGACATACAAGGGATAAAGTCCCAGTTCTACAGTTTCCTAGCTGTTTGATTTTGCAGTCTTAAAGTCTCTGGGCCTCAGTTTCTTTGTCTACAAAATGGGTGAATTAATTTGAATCTCACAGGGTTGTCTGAGAACTGTGGTAAGTAAAATATGCAAGAATTCTACTACAGTGCTTGACACATTGAAGATGCTCAGGAAATAGGAGGTAATATCTGTTAATTTTTATTCTCAAATAGGGCTTATAACAGATATCCTTGCCTCTCTTTCTACTTAAGGATATATTTTATATCATCTCTCACTTCAGAGCCTGAAACTAGACCAAGGCAAGAAGTCCTCTGCTTCTACCCCTCTGGGCTCTGCCCCATCATTCTTTCTACTCTAAGAAAAAGGCACTCACCAAGCCAAAGTTCCCCATCCCCCAGAAGTATTTTTCCAAGTCTTAGCATAGTAAAGGAAAAAGCCAAAGGTTTTTTTATACCTTCAATAGAAAAGAAACCACTCCCAATTCTGTTGCACTCTAAGACCCAACACAGGGGCAGAGGAGCTAGAGATAGGAAACTTGAAAATGTCAATCCATGAAGAGAAATGACCTTTTCCACATGTTTGGCACAGTCCTTCCCTAAGGAAGCTGGCATTTAAAAAGAAGGCTGAATTTAGGAGCAACAGTAGGTATCATTACTCCAATTTCAAAAGGTAGAAAACAAGATCAATGACAAACCAGATTTTGATTGAGAGGAAGGCCACCGAAGCAGATGCCAAGGATGTTAATCTCTAAGATGTGTTCAACATAAATTAAAGCATAATGAGATGATGATAAAAACTGCATGTAATGGAACTATTCACTATATGTACTTAGAAGTAATGCCCTATAAACTGCTGGGGTAGATGTGTATGTAGGAGAGAAGACACCCATGCCTAAGTTACAACAAATTTTTACTAATTGGATAGAGGAAAAAGGAAAGCCCTTAGTTTCAGGCTTTCATTTTGCTGAGAGGATTTTACAAATTTGGGGCCAATGGTGAGTGTATCAGCTCATTCCAATGCTGCTAATAAAAATGTATCCAAGACTGGGTAACTTATAAAAGAAAGAGGGTTAATGGACTCACAGTTCCACATGGCTGGGAAGGCCTCACAGTCATGGTGAAAGGTGAGGAAGGGGCAAAACCACGTTTTACATGTGGCAGGCAAGAGAGCTTGTACTGGGGAACTCCCATTTATTAAATCATCAGATCTCATGAGACTTATTCACTACCGCAAGAACAGTATAGGGAAACTGCTACCATGATTCAATTATCTCCACCTGGCCCTGCCCTGGACATATGGGGATTATTACAATTTAAGGTGAGATTTGGGTGGGGACACAGCCAAACCATATCATTCTGCCCATGGCCTCTCCCAAATATCATGTCCTCACATTTCAAAACCAATCATGCCTTCCAACAGTCCCCCAAAGTCTTAACTCATTTCAACATTAACTTAAAAGTCCATAGTCCAACATCTCATCTGAAACAAGGTAAGTCTCTTCCACCTATGAGCCTGTAAAATCAAAAGCAAGTTAGTTACTTCCTAGATACAATGGAGGTACATATACCCGTTTTAAATGGGAGAAATTGGCTGAAACAAAGAGGCTGCAGACCCCCTGCAAGTTTGAAATCTAGCAGGTCAGTCAAATCTTAAAGCTCCAAAAGGATTTCTTTTGACCCCATGTCTCACATTCAGGTCATGCTGATGTAAGAGGTGGATTCCCATGGTCTTGAGCAGCTCTGCCTCTGTGGCTTTGTAGGGTACAGCCACCCTACTGGCTGCTTTCATGGGCTGGTGTTGAGTGTCTACAGTTTTTTCAGGAGCACAGTGTAAGCTGTTGGTGGATCTACCATTCTGGGGTCTGAAGGATGGTGGCCCTCTTCTCACAGCTCCACTAAGCAGTGCCCCAGTGGGGACTCTGTGTTGGGACTCCAACCCCACATTTCTCTTCTGCACTGCCCTAGCAGAGGGTCTCCATGAGGGTCCTGCCCCTGCAGAAAACTTTTGCCTGGACATCCAGGCATTTCCATACATCCTCTGAAATCTAGACGGAGGTTCCCAAACCTCAATTCTTGACTTCTGCACACCTGCAGGCTCAACACCATGGAAGTTGCCAAGGCTTGGGGCTTGCACCCCATGAAGCCAGGGCTGAAGCTGAACCTTGGCCCCTTTTAGCCACAGCTGTAGAGGTTGGGACGCAGGGCACCAAGTCACCAGGTAAGAGCAGGGGACCCCTGGGCTCAGCCCACAAAACCATTTTTCCTGCTAGTTTCCCAGGCCTGTGATAGGAGGGGCTGCCATGAAGTTCTCCAACATGCCCTGGAGACATTTTGGCTCCTTGTTATTTATGCAAATTTCTGCAGCCCTATTGAATTTCTCCTCAGAAAATTGGTTTTTCTTTTCTACAGCATCATCAGGCTGCAATTTTTCCAAACTTTTATGCTGTGCTTTCCTTTTAAACATAAGCTCCAATTCCAAATCATATCTTTGTGAATACATAAAACTGAATGCTTTTAAGAGCATCCAAGTCATATCTGAATGCTTTACTGCTTAGAAGTTTCTTTCGCTAGACACTCTAAATCATCTCTCTGAAGTTCAAAGTTCCACAGATCTCTAGAGCAGGGGCAAAATGCTGCCAATCTCTTTGCTAAAGCATAACAAGAGTCGCCTTTGCTCCTGTTCCCAACAAGTTCCTCATCTCCATCTGAGACCACCTCAGCCTGGACTTTATTGTCCATATCACTATCAGCATTTTGGTCAAAGACATTCAGCAAGTCTCTAGGAAGTTCCAAATTTCCCCACATCTTCCTGTCTTCTGAGCCCTCCAAGTCTCTAGGAAGTTCCAAACTTTCCCACATTTTTCTTTCTTCTGAGCCCTCCAAACTGTTCCAGTCTCTGTCTGTTACCCAGTTCCAAAGTCACTTCCACATTTTCAGGTATCTTTAGAGCAGCACCCTACTCTACCATTACCAATTTACTGTATTAGTCCATTCTCATGCTGCTAATAAAGACATGCCTGAGACTGAGTAATTATTAGAGCAGGCAAGAGTGCTTGTGCAGGGGAGCCCCCATTTATAAAACCATCAGATCTCATGAGACTTACTGACTACCATGAGAACAGTATGGGGGAACCACCCCCATGATTCAATTATCTCCACGTGGCCCTGCTTTTGACACATGGGGATTATTACAGTTCAAGGTGAGATTTGGGTGGGGACACAGCCAAACCATATCACTGAGTTTTTCAAGATAACAGAGCAGAAACCATATCTGATAACCCGGGATCTTCCTTTTGGCCTCTTCCCTCCTGCAGCACTCAGACTCTTCTCTAGACTAAACTGTTGACAAAAATACCATAAAAAATATCAGATTAGAGGGGTTCCAAATCAATGATTGGCTTGAGACAGCCACACACCTTGGTCTGAGCTTAACAGCTATTAAGTGATGGGTCTGAGACCACCATTTTGTCCCTTTTGACTCCAAATTCTAAGTTGTCTTGACTTACCTACTGTGAATTTCAAGGTGTGATGGTTTAATTTTGTTGTTGTTAATTTGACTGAGCCAAGGGATGCTGACAGCAGTGAAACATTATTTCTGGGTGTATTTGTCACGGTATTTTCATAAGAGATTAGCATTTGAATTGTTAGTCTGAGTAAAGAAAATAACCTGTGCAGGTGGACATCATGGCATCTGTTGAGGATGTAAATAAAACAAAAAAGTAGGAGAGCAAATTTGCTGTCTCTGCTTGAGCTGAAACATCCATTTCTTCCTGCCTTGGACATTGGCATTCCTGGTTCTTAGCTCTTGGATTTAGACTGGGACTTTCATCATCATCATCATCAAATCATTCTCTTGCCCCAATGCTCAGGCCTTTGGACTTACACTGGGATTTACACACTTGTCTCCCCTGGTTCTCAGGCCTTTGGTGTTAGACTGAATTACATCACCAGCTTTCTTGGTTCCCTAGCTTGCAGATAGCAACTTGTGGGACTTCTTGGACTTCACAATCATGTGAGCCAATTACTATAAAAATATCTGTCTAGGGGTTGGGTCAAGATGGTGGACTAGAAGCAGCTCATGTGTGCTCCTCTCATGGAGAGAAAACAAAAGGAAACAAAAGGGCTAGTGAACATTGACTCTGCAGGGCAATCATCTGAGAAACCATGTCGGGATCCATCAAGCAGCAGGGGGCATAGAGAGCAGAGAGTAGTGAATCTGGGTACCAGCCTTTCTGGGCTCAGTGCAGAGACAGGAAAACTTATTCAACAGAAGAAAGGGTGAGTAAGGGAGGGCCTCCTGGGGGATTCATTCTCTCCACAGGGACCTATGCAAGATTAAAAATGGGAGACCCTCTCTAGCTCCCCTGTTTCCGCCTACCATACTTCTATACTGAGGCAGAGAGCCACCTGGACATTTTGTGGGGGCAACTCTTGAGTCCAAGGGGACTTCTACATGTCTTGGGCCCCAGAGCAGATCAGCATTGGTGTCATCACCCCAATAGAGGCCACAGTCATAGTAAGATTGGAGTAAGATTGCTCCACCACTTTGTTAGACAAGGTGTGGTACCAACCTCCAGCCCAGTGGTCCCATTTCTGTCTGAACTCAGGCAGTGGCTGCAGACTTCTATTGTCCTGGGAAGCACCTGGACAAGGCCGGTGACGACCCCCTACCCCAACCACTGGTAGCCAGGCGGCAGCAGACAATACCTGCTAGAGCTTCTAGCCCACTGGTCCTACTTCTGTGTGAATTCAGCCAGTGGTCTGAGCCTCCCATTGTCCTGAGACACACTCAGACAATAGGGTAGGCAACCTTGCCCATTCCCACTGCTGGTAGCAAGACTGGCAACACCTGCTACAGCTTCCAGTCCAGCAGTCTTACTTCTGGCTTGACTCAGCTGGCAGCTGCAGCCTCCTGTTTTTTCCAGAAAAGCAGAAGGGGTGACCTCACCACCTCTGCTGCTGGTAGCCAGGTGGGTAATGTCTTCTAGAACTTCCAGCTTCTGTGTAAACTCAGCTGGAGGTTACAGCCTCCTGTTGTCCCAGGAAACACCTGGACAACAGAGCAGACAACCCCACTCATCCTGCCACTGGTATCCAGGCAAGCTACATCTGCTAAAGCTTCCACCCAAGCAGTCCTACTTCTGCGTGAATTTGCCAAGGGATGCAGGCTCCCATTGCTGCAGAAACACCTAGACAGCAGAGTGGGTAACTCCACTCACCCTTGCCTCTTGTAGCCAGATAGGCCACACCTGCTAGAGCTTCCTGCCCAGCGGTCCTGCCTCCTACTGAATTCTGTGGGAAGGCACATCCCCGTATTCCCCCAGGAGGCACTCAGACAGCAGATTAGGGCTGACCCAGCAAAGATGCAGCCTGCCTGCCAACTGTAGCCCCTGCCTGAGGGAGCCCCATGGACCAGAACACCCAAACAAAGAAACGCAAGCATGAAGACAGTAATTAGTGGAAGCTCCTTCAAGACCCAGGAGTGGTCTGGGATTGAGGCCAACCAACTGAACCCCACCTTATACCACAATCAAATTACCAAATCACAAAGGGCATCAGAGAAGGTAAAAGAACAACAACAACAACAAAACAAACAAAGAAAAAAGCCAAAAAAACCCCACCCACCACCAACAACAAAAAAATACACACTCAAAGGAGAGTAACTTCAAATATTGAGGGAACGTCAGCCCACACAGATGAGAAAGAACTAGTGCAAGAACTCTGGCAAGTCAAAGAGCCAGAGTGTCTTCTTACCTCCAAACAACTGCACTAGTTCTCCAGCAATGGTTCTTAACAAGACTGAAATGGTTGAAATGTCAGAAATAGAATTCAGAATATGGATAGGAATGAAGATCATCAACATTCCAGAGAAAGTTGAAACCTAATCCAAAATATCTAAGGACTGCAATAAAATGATGTAATAGATAAAAGATGAAATGGTCATTTTAAGAAGGAACTAAAAGGAACTCATAAAGCTGAAAAACTCGCTTAAGAATTTCATAATACAATTACAAGTACTAGCAGAACTGACCATTCTGAGGAAAGAATCTCAGAGCTCAAAGACTGGTTCTCCAAAATAACTCAGTCAGACAAAATTGAGAAAAATCAATAAAGAAGAATGAACAAAACATCTTAGAAATATAGGATCACATAAAGAGACAAATCTATAACTCACTGGCATATCTGAAAGAGAGGGAGAGAAATCAAGTAACTTGTAAAACATATTTGAGGATATCATTCACAAAAATTTTCCTAACCTCACTAGGCAGGCCAATATTCAAACCCAGGAGATGCAGAAAACCCCTGTGAGATACTATACAAGATGACCAACCCCAAGATACTCCAAGGTCAGATTCTCCAAGGTCAAAAGGAAAGAAAAAAATGTTAAAGGCAGCTAGAGAGAAGGGGCAGGTCACCTACAAAGGGAACCCCACCAGGCTAACAGAGGACCTTTCAGCAAAAACCCTACAAGCCAGAAGAGATTGAGGGTCTCTATTCAACATTCTTAAAGAAAATAAATTCTACTTAAGAATTTTATATCCAGTCAAACCCAGCTTCATAATGGAAAAATAAGGTCTTTTTCTGACAGGCAAATAGTAAGACAATTCATTACCATCCAATTTGCCTTACAAGAGGTCTTGAAGGGAGTAGTAAATACGGAAAGGAAAGACTGTTCCTGCCCACCACAAAGACACACTCAAGTATATAGACCATTGACACTATAAAGCAACCACACGATCAAGTATTCACAATAACTAGCTAACAATATGATGACAGGATAAAACCCGCACATATCATATTAACCTTGAATGTAAATGGGCTAAATGCCTTGGTTAAAAGGCACAGAGTTTTGAGTTGCATAACGAAGGCCAAACAGTATGCTGTCTTAAAAGCAAAACAAAACTAAAAACTCCACCTCATATGTAATGACAGCTAAAAGTAAAAGGATGAAGGAAAATCTATCAAGCAAACAGAAAACAGAAAAAAGCAGGAGGTGCTATTCCAATTTTAGGCCAAAAAAAAAAAAAAAAAAAAGAATGTCAAACCAACAATGAATAAAAAAGACAAAGAAGGGCATTACATAGTGGTAAAAAAGTTCAATTCAACAAGAAGTTCTAGCTATACTAAAAATATATACACCCAACACAGGAGTACCCTGATTCATAAAGCAAGTTCTTAGAGATCTACAAAGAGACTTAGCTAATCATGTAATAATAGTAGGAGATGTCAACATCCCATTGACAGTATTAGACAGATCATCAAGGCAGAAAATGAACAAAGATGCTCAGGACCTGAACTCAACATTTGACCAAATGGGCCTAACAGACACCTACAGAACTTTCCAACCAAAAAAACAGAATATACATTCTTCTCACATATTCTCAAGGCACATAGTCTAAAGTTGACCCCACAATTTGGCATAAAATAATCCTCAGCAAATTAAAAAAATCAAAATCATATCAAACACACTCTCGAATATCAGCACAATAAAAATAGAAATCAATACTAAGAAAATTTCTCAAAACCATACAATTACATAAAAATTAAACAATCTGCTCTTGACTGACTTTTGGGTAAACAATGAAACTAAGGCAGAAATCAAGAAATTCTTGGAAACTAATGGGTACCAACATACAACATCACAGAATCTCTGGGACACAGCTAAAACAGTGTTAAGATGGAAGTTTACAGCACCAAATGCCCACATCAAAAAGTTAGAAAGATCTCAAATTTACCACCTAACATCACCTCTAGAGGAACTAAAGAAACAAGAGAAAACCAAACCCGAAGCAAGCAGAAGACAAGAAATAACCAAATTCAGAGCTGAACTGAAGGAAATTGAGATGGGGGGGAAAAAAAACCATCAAAAGATCAGTGGATACAGGAGTTGGTATGTTGAAAGAAGAAATAAGATAGACTGCTAGCTAGACTAATAAAGAAAAAAGATATCCAAATAAATGCAATCAGAAATGACAAAGGAAACATTATCACTGATCTTACAGAAATACAAAAAACCTCAGAAACTGCTATGAACACCTCTATGCACACAAGCTAGAACATCTACAATAAACGATTACATTTCTTGAAATATCTATAGAAGACTGAACAAGGAAGAAACTGAATCTCTGAACAGAACAATAATGAGTTCTGAAATTGATTCAGCAATAAAAAGTCTACCAATCAGAAAAAGCCCAGGACCAGATGGAGTCACAGCCAAATTCTACCAGATGTATAAAGAAAAGCTGGTACAATTCCTACTGAAACTATTCCAAAAAATTGGGGAGGAGGGACTCCTATCTCATTCTATGAGGCCGGCATCATCCTGGCCACCAAAACTTGGCAGAGACACACACACAAAATAAAACTTCAGGCCAGTATCCTCGATGAATACTGATGCAAAAATCCTCAGCAAAATACTAGCAAACCAAGACCAGCAGCACATCAAAAACCTAATATGCCATGATCAAGCAGGCTTTATCCCTAGGATGCAAGGTTGGTTCAACATTGCAAATCAATTAAATGATTCACCAAGTGAACAGGAGTCAAAAACTACATCATCTCAATAGATGCAGAAAAGACTTCTGATAAAATTCAACATGGCTTCATGTTAAAAATCCTCAACAAAATAGGCATTGAAAGAACATACATCAAAATAACGACATCCATTTATGACAAACTTACAGCCAATATACCGAATGGGCAAAAACTGGAAGCATTCTCTTTGAGAACCAGAACAAGATAAGAATGCTCACTCTTATCACTCCTATTCGATATAATACTAGAAGTCCTAGCCAGAGCAATCAGGCAAGAGAACAAAATAAAAGGCATCCAAATAGAAAGAGAGGAAGTCAGACTATCCCCATTTTCAGACTATCCCCATTTTCAGACTATATAATTCTATACCTAGAAAACCCCACACTCTCTTTCCAAAAGCTCCTGGATCTGACAAACAACTTTAGCAAAGTTTCAGGATGCAAAATCAATGTACAAAAATCAGTAGCATTTCTGTACACTAACGATGTCTAAGCTGAGAACCAAATCAAGAATGCAATCCCATTCACAATAGCCACAAAAGAATAAAGAACCTAGGGATATAGCTAACCCGGGAGATGAAAGACCTCCGCAATGAGAATTACAAAACACTACTCAAAGAAATCAGAGATGATGCAAACAAATGGATAAATATTCCATGCTCATGGATAGGAAGACTCAATATTGTTAAAGTGGCCATACTGCCCAAAGCAATTTATAGATTCAATGCTATTCCTATCAAACTACCAATGACATTCTTTGCAGAATTAGAAAAAAACTATTTTAAAATTCATGTGGAGTCGAAAAAGAGCTCAAATAGCCAAGGCAATCCTAAGCAAAAGGAACAAAGCTGGAGGCAACATGCTACCTGACTTCAAACTGCATTACAAGGCCACAGTAAGCAAAACAGCATAGTACTGGTACAAAAACATACACATAGACCAATGGAACAGAATAGAGAGCCCAGAAATAAAGCTGCACACCCACAACCATCTGATCTTTGACAAAGTTTACAAAAACAAACAATGGGAAAAGGACCCCCATTCAATTAGTCGTGCTGGGATTCCTGGCTAGCCATATGCAGAAGAGTGAAGCTGGACTTGTTCCTTACACCATATACAAAAATAAACTCAAGATGGATTAAAAACTTCAATGTAAAACCTAAACTATAAAAATTCTAGAAGATAACCTAGGAAATATCATTCTGGACCTAGGCCCTGGAAAAATTTCATGACAAAATTGCCAAAAACAATTATGGGAAAAACAAAAATTGACAAATGGGGACAAATTAAAGAGATTCTGCACAGCAAAGAAAACTCAACAAAACAACCAGACAACCTATGGAATGGGAGAAAATATTTGCAAACTATGCATCCAACAAAGGTCTGACATCCAGAATCTATAAGCAACTTAAACATAGTAACAAACAAAAAACAACCATATTGAAAAATTGGGCAAAGGACATGAAGAAGCATACAAAAACTGCTGAACATCACTAATCATTAGAGAAAGGCAAATCAAAATCACAATAAGATATCATCTCACACCAGTCAGAATAGTTATTATTAACAAGTCAAAAAATAACGAATTTGGCAAGGTTGCAGAGAAAGGGAAATCTTTATACACTGCTGGTGGAAATGGAAATAGTTCAACTACTGTGGAAAGCAGTATGGTGATTTCCCAAAGAACTTAAAACAGAATTTTAATTCAACCCAGAAATCCCATAATTGGGTATACACCAAAATGAATATAAGTCATTCTACTATAAAAACAGATGCACGCATATGTTTATCTCAGCACTAGTCACAATGGCAAAGACATGGAATCAATCTAAATGCCCATCAATGGTAGAGTGGATAAAGAAAATGTGGTACATACACATCATGGAATACTACACAGTCATAAAAATGAACAAAATGCTGCTCTTTGCAGCAACATGGATGCAGCTGGAGGCCATTATCTAAGTATGAAGAAATAACACAGTAACAGAAAACCAAATACCACATGTCCTCATTTATAAGTGGGAGCTAAACACTGAGTACACATGGACACAAAGATGGGAACAACGGACACTGGGGCCTACTTGAGGGTGGAGAGTGGAGGGTGGGAGAAGGGAGAGGATAGAGAAACTACCTATCTGGTACTGGTACCTGGGTGATGAAATCATCTGTACACCAAACCCCCACAACATGCAATTTACCTATATAACAAACCTGCAATGTACCCCTGCACCTAAAATAAAAGTTAAAACAAAACAAACAAATGCATAAACATCAGTGCATCCTATTGGTCTGTTTCTCTGGAGAACTCTAACTAATACAAAGAGAATTCAAAATCTTAAGATAAAGGTTATTGTTTTAGAGGGTGTAAACTCGGGAAGTGAGAAGAGAAAAACTTACAAGGCAAGTCCAGAACATGTTTGTTGAGCTCAATTCCTCAGGCCAATAACAGAGCCATCTCTTTATCCAAACATTCTGTTTGTCCTATGCTTGGAGCATCTTATTGTTCCCCCTACTTCAGTAACCTCAACAAACTTGCTTCTACCTTTTCAATTTATTCCTTGAGGCTCATTTTCTGAATCTGACAAAAAAGAATCATATTTTATGGTTATTATAGAGATTAAACCTATGTAAAGCATCTAGACTAGTACCTGTGTAATAAACGATGGTTGTAATTATCAATTTTTTTTCTTGTTTATCCTTCTACCATCATTATCAAACTACCTTGGAATTTTCTGTTTCATACCTGCCCTTCCCAGTAGACTGTGAGCAACTCAGTGGCATGAGGTCCACATCAGCTCACCTCTGCATCTTAGCTCTCAGCATAGAGCTTGGTACAGAGAAAATTTTCAAATATTTGTTGAAGGAATGAAAGAGTGAATGGCTTTCTCCTTTTCTGAACACCGTTCTGCCAGGCCCAACTGCTTGCAGTTACCTGAATGGCACTTGAAAATTGCTCTTCAGAGGACAGTGGTAAAGGAGGCCTTTTGTAAAGATGACCTTTAGGTTTTGGTTCTATTCAGTAGCATTTTCCTTCTCCTTTTATTTCACAGGAAAAGAAACTGGATGAGACATCAAGGGGAAGGACATGAAATCCTGGAGAGCCTAGATGCAATTTGCACCTCCCCAAATTGCCCTGAGATCCTTAGGTTGCAACTAATTATCACCAATAATTAGGGCTGTTCTTCAGAGAGGCAGAAATAGTGTCCTATAGAGAGCACACCATGTGTCTCAAAGAGAAATTCAAATGGGATGATGTCATTCCCTCCCAGCACCTTTTGCTAATGAGGGGGCTCTAGTCTGCTTCAGTGACTGACACGGAGACTTACTGCCTGGACTGGCAAGATAATAATGACAAAATAACACAATGCATCTTGAAAGTGTTTTGAAATTTTAAAAATACTTTTATTGCCAATATCTTACTGGATTCTCACACCAGTCACATAATGGAAATAAGTTTTTACTAATTCATTGTAGACCTACCATGTGCAATTTACTTGGCTAAGCACTGAAAATATAGTAGTAAGCACATCACACAAAATACCTGCTTTTAAAGAATTTGAAGATTCATGCCTGACAGTAAATACATGCCATTACAGTACAGTGTAAGCAGTACTATAAATAAAAGTATAGGTAACTATGCTAAAACCTTATCTTCACATTATGTGATTCTGTGACTAGATGACTTGGAGAAGGTAGTATTTGACTGTTACAGCAAATAAAAGTAATGTAATATCTCCAACATAAAAAAGGCAAACTAATTCACAGAAATTAAATAACTTGTTCATGGTTGTATAATAAGTAGAGAGCCAAAACCAAAACCTAGCTTCTTTAACTTCAAACCTTTGGCTTGGCATAAGAAAGCATTTCTATTCAATATACAATTCGCCTCTATAGCTTTCCTAAAAATGTCTATCTAGACTCTGCTTGAATACATTTAGTGACAAAAGCTTACCACTTCATAAGGTAGCTCATTTAGTCATAGGATAGAGCTCATCTTTAAAACTTTCTTCTTTAACAGAAATAGCAGTGGGGAGGAAATATTGTGTTTAAAGAAAGAAGGGGCTTGGGTATAGCTGTGGATACAGAAAGTGTGACTTTTCAGATAGTTTTGTGAGCTAGACAGAAAACCAGAGCTCTGGCTAAAATGAAAAGGATGGAATAGGCCAAGAGTTGATACAGATGCAGAGCAACCAGAATTCTCATACAGTGCTGGAAGAAGTGTCAGTTGGTAGTACTGGCACTATATATAGAATAAAACATATGAGCGGTAGTTTGAATACTACCCCCACTCGCCTACCCCACCAAAGATGTCCACATTCTAATCCCTAGAACCTGGGAATTTTACCTTATATGGCAAAAGGGATTTCACAGATGTGATTAAATTGAGGATCTTGAGATGGGGATATTATCTGGGCTTATATGGATGAGTCTGATTTAATCACAAGGGTTCTTTTAAGAGTGAAGGCAATGCAAGGACAGAAGTGGAGAGATTTGAAGATGCTATATTGCTGGCATTGAAGATGAAGGAAGGGGATATGAACCAAAGAATGTAAGGCTAATGTAGCTGGAAATGAAAAGAAAAATGATTCTCCCCTGGAGAAGGAACTGGCCCTGCCAACAATTTGATTTTAGCGCCGTGAGTCTCATTGTAAACTTCTTATCTTCAGAAATGTAAGAAAATAAATTTGTGTTGCTGTATGCCACTAAGTTTGTATAGCAGCAATAAGAAACTCATACAATATACATACTTGATGACTAATTCTACTCCTATATACCCAACAGAACTGCGTACATATATGTACCAAAAGACACAGAAAAATATTCCTACAACACTATAATATACAAAATTAGAAAGTTCCAAAATTCCACCAACAATATAATGGATAAAATAATTGTGGGACTAAGTCAGGATAGTCTTAGTGGAAAGGGAGTACCAAGAGGGCTTCTGAGATAATGGTGATGTTGTTTCTCCATCTGGGTGCTGGTTACACTGATGTGCTCAGATCATGAACATTTATCAGGCTGTACACTTATTATATGTGTGCTTTTATGTTTGTCTAATGTACTTAATTTAAAAAAACAGGGTTCTGATTTACTGATGCACCTGGACTCTCTGGAGGTTACCCACGAAGGTCATAAGACCACTGTTTGGGGAAAAGACTAGAAAGCCTTTGGCTCTGGACAATTTTTTACTTTTATTGAGACAAGAATCTTGCTCTGTTGCCCAGGCCAGAGTGCAGTGGCACAATCTCAGCTTGCTTCACCTCTACCTCCCAGGTTGAAGCTATTCTTGTGCCTCAGCCTCCAGAGTAGCTGGGATCACAGACGTGCACCACTACATCTGGCTCATTTTTGTATTTTTAGTAGAGACAAGGATTCACCATGTTGGCCAGGTTGGTCTCAAGCTCCTGGCCTCAAGTAATCTGCCCACCATGGCCTCCCTAAGTGCTGCGATTACAAGCATGAGCCACTGTGCCAGCCTCTAGATAATTATTTAACTAGGTAAAAGTCTTTAATTCTGTTACTTAGGCACAGTCCTATTATGGACCACCTGATTCTATGGACATAATATACTACCTAGTTGAAAAATTCAGCTTATGTTCTGTAATGGAGTTATGACACTCCTTCTTCAAGACAGGTAGCTTTGTTGCAGTGGAATGACCATGGATCTGGGAGGCAGGAAATGTAGGCTTGAACTGTGGCTCTGTTACTTACTGACTGACTATGGTATAAAAAATCACTACACTCTGATATCATCTGTAAAATGAAAGGCTATAGGATTAACTATAATCTGTAAGAAATAAACATGATACGTAAAAACTTCCAGCTCCACTCTGTGCCTGGCCTGTAAAGAAAATTGGAATACATGTGTTGTATCTGAAAAAGGGAGGAAGATTTCACTTAGGAATGCATATAGAGTGGAGGAGATGTAGTTATGTCCCAGCCCTTGCTGTCTGATCTAACTGGACATAGAATACTCAAGACAGCAGTGAGAAAAGTCCCAGAGCCGGATCTGGTTTAAGACAGGGCTGAAGCAGCCTGAGATATGAGAAGAGATGTGGTCTGAGGATAGGAAAATGCCAGAAGAGTAACATCCATCATCTCTAAAGGGCAAAAGTGTGGTGCAGCCACAGCAATAGGTCAGGAAGCAGAGATTCTAAGAGGTATGTAAGAAATAGAGCACTGAGTAGGCTAAGGTAAAGGTTTCAGGACACAGACTGTGAAGAGCTCTCCAGGGATAGGAGTTCACTGCAACCTGGCACTCGTCTAATGACATGAGGGTGGTCAGAGAGTTTAAAGGGGCACCACTGGACTAGAAAATCTGGACTACTAAGAGTTTCAGCAGGAAGGCTTCTCTTTAGCTAAACCCTTCACAGGTGAGGCTGGAGCTTGGCACACACTGCCTTTCTCCCACACGTGACTTTCGGCATTCACAGATTAATAAGAGTTAAAAAACCTATTTTGATACATGGCAATATGCTATCCAATGGTTTTCTGTTGTGTTCTACGGCCTTTCTGCTGTTTGTCTGTTTTGCTATTGATTTTAATTACGGAATATAATTTCTGGCATGAGGTCTCAAGGCAGCTCCCTCCCGCAGGCTAAGCTCTTGCTAGAGCCTCCCAGAGGAAGGCAAATGGGAAAGCAGTATGACTTAGAGCTACATGCTATTCCTTACAAAGGACACAATGGTTCTTTTCATATAAATGTCACTGCTTCGGTCTGATGCTTCTCCACTATCCTACTAAGCTTGAAGTAGGAATGAAATGTGGGAATAGAAATACTGCTCAGCTGCTGGGCTCATTTCAACAAAGAGCAAAGGAACTTGCAAAGCAGAGCCTGAAACCAGGTATATGGTATGTCCAAATTGTGAGGGAGGTCCTCAGTTTACCAAAAGTTCAGGTCTGAAAATAATATTAGCATATGGGACACACACACAATATAACCTCTTGAGGCAAAGTGCATAATTATAAAAAGTCATGAAGTGTAAATCTGGAGACTGGATTCTCATTCCAGCTCTGTCACTAACTACCAATAGGATCTTCTATAAGCAACTCAATGTATCAGCACCTCAATCTCCTAAGCTGCAAAACAAGATCATTTGATTCAACAATTGCTTCCTCTGTGCCAAGCATTGTGCTATGTGGTTTCATTGTTTCATTTAAACACCCGAATAACTTTGTCATGAAAACATTATAATCCAAGTACCTTGGGCCATGAACTACTTCTTTTTTGTACTTATCAGTTCATACTATAATTTATTTGTGTAATGACTGCCTCTCACCCTAGATTGTGATACCTTCAGAGCAAAAGTGGGTCTGATTTGATTCTGTGTCCCTAGGGTCTACGACTTGTCAGAGTAAGACAAAGCAAGAAGAAGAGAAGCTGTTAGACATGAAAGTCAAACTGAAAACTGACTTCACTAAACCACAACCCAGGAGCAGAAAGTCATCAGAAGGCCCCGTGGCTTTGGCTTCTTCTATAACAGGACAGCAAGTTTCTGTCTGTCCCTTTAAAATATGTACACATGCATTCACTCTCTCTTTCTCTCTCTCATTCTAGGGTGTGGGCAGGAACAGTCCAGGGTCTGTCAGTCAAGGTCAGTACTAACAGTGTTAGGAACTGGGTACAACTGGAGGGAGCTTGTAGCAGGTCAGGTTCTCCATGAAGCAAAAACTGAAGTGGAAATTAGCATTCAGGATGTTGAAGGAACACTCCTGGGTTCAAACTTGCTGAAGGAGGAGAAAGAAGTAGGAGTTGATGAAGGAAAAAGTAAACTGTGATGCAAAACTAAGGGTACCCTTGCTACACACTTAGGGAGCTCTGGAGCTAGAATGGCTTTTCAGAGTTGTCCTAAGTTGGGCTGAAAAAACCAGGCCTTTTTACTCCTTCCCATATGAATCAGCCATTGGATGTAGAGTCCTCAGGAAGGAACACAACATTGGCTGGGTAGCTCTCCATATATGAAGCAATCCCTGAAGAGGCTTACAGCTGAAGGCTGTCTGCTGAGTGCACTCCCAGGAACTGGGGCAATATGTCATCCTTGAAGGAGAATCTGGATGGTGCATCATAGTGTTCACTACAGACCTCAAGATCACCAAATCTGGACTGGCAATGGATAAGAGGCATGAGGTTCTGGTAAGACCGGATAGCTAGTGGAGAGGAACGGGTGAACATATGTCAGGGTAGAAGTCAAGTCAGGCAGCCAAGGGTCCTGAAAGCTGCATGCCTAGGTCAGGGATTCTAAGTCCCAGTTGGCAATGCCTGAGTCTAGGGAGGCAGGCAATGTTCACAGGGCCAGGCAGGGCTCAACTAACACAGCAGAAACAGTTTTAAAACCAGCAGCTAAGAGGGCTCCAGGAAGTAACACCAAGGAGTTGGGAAAGAAGAAAACTACTATTATTATATTAAGTTCCTACTCTGTGGTAGGCATTATATCTAATTTATCTCCTTTCTTTCTAATAACTCCAAGTTGAGATGCTACATTTCACTATGCCGCAGATAAGGATGCTGTGGCTTATAAGATTTCAGTAAAGCGACTTAATCAGTAAATGGTAGGGCTGACATTCAAGTCCAAATTTATGTCTAGAAGTAAAGGACAACTCAATGAGCCTGGGTTCCAGGGTACAGTTTCTTATGTGTATGAGACACTAAAGTCTCAGCTAAAAGAAGACTCAGACCTACAGGTTCTGTGTGACCTTGTGTGAATCATCCATCTATGGGTCTCAATTTTTTCTCATGTTTCAAATGAAGAATGAAATGAATGATTTCTAAGGAACCTTTTAGTTCTTTTTTTTTTTTTTTTTAAATTGAGACAGAGTTTCACTCTATCACCTAGGCTGGAATGCAGTGGTGTGATCTTGGCTCACTGCAACCTCTGCCTCCCAGGTTCAAACTATTCTGGTGCCTCAGCCTCCTGAGGCTGAATTACAGGTGCGTGGCACAACCCCCAGCTAATTTTTTGTATTTTTAATAGGGGCAGGGTTTTGCAATGTTGGCTAGGCTGGTCTCAGACTCCTGACCTCAAGTGATCTGCCTGCCTTGGCCTCCCAAAGTGCTAGGATTACAGGTGTGAGCCACCATGCTTGGCCTAAAGAATGTTTTAGTTCTAAACATCTATATATGTGAACCTAACACATGGTTCTAAATAAGAATACACTATATAGAATAATGACTAACAGCATGAATTCTGGAGTCAGAGGGATCTGTGTTTAAATACTTACTCTTTGACAGTGTGAAATTCAGTAGGGGTGTGGCTGGGTGGCACATGCATAAGCGTATGTATATTGATTTGTGTATGTGTTTGAGGTGTGATATTTTAAAAACAACCAGAAAAGTATGAGAGAAATAGAGTTCAGAGGGTGTTCTGTTCTATTTTAAATCTAGCGGTTATAAAACAGACTGCTTCTAGGTTGCCCCATAGCAATATGCCTTCTGTGGGACATGAATAAAAATTAGGAAGTCCCATGTTTCCCCATGAGAGGACACAGAAGTTAGCTGAGAAACTGGCTGGGAGCTTACTAGTGAGAAGTCCTCATGTCAGGGAGAGACTATCTGATATAGACCATAGACAAGAGAAAATATGAGACCAGAAAGGACTTCTAGGCCATGATCAACTGAGAGAGACAGAGAGAGAGAGAGAGAGAGAGAGAGAGAGAGAGAAGGGAGACACAGCATCAGCAGTAGGTTTTAGCAGCAGATACCCTTAGCCAGCCAAACACAGAGCTTGTACACCTCATTGGTCTCCTATCTGAGGAACAACCCAGATCAGCCATTCCACAGCTAAGATCAAAGAGAATCCAGAGATCATCTTGTGGATCCAAAATTCCAATGGCCACCTTCTTCTCACAAGGTCAGTACTACCAGACACTATGAGGGGAAGTAAAAATCCAAGAGATCAAGCAATTTTACCCAAAGAGCAATATACCAATATGAAGGGGTGGTTTAGTTATGGCACAGGACAAAGGTCACTGGTTTGAAATAAAAGTTTTGTTATTGTTATTTATTTCCAAGCTTCCCAGCACGTGGGGACTCCTGAGGAAGACCAGAGCTCTTTTACAGAGAGGAAAATACTATATTTTGTCTGTGTCCTGTGAGTAAAATTTCTGGACTCACTATTATAAAATATTAACATATGATTTGATGTTACAATTTTACAGTGTTAGACTTCATGTATCTCTAATGCGAGTATAGTTATTGACACGTATAGGATCTTAGTATTTGTTGAATCAATCTAATGAATAAATGAATGAATCCATTTTGAAAAGTCAGCCTCATAACATCCCTATGAAGTAGACAGTAGTATAATATCCACTGAAAATCAAGGCTCAGCAAGGTTAACTGAGTTGTGACCAGCCATGTACAGCATATATATATTTGCATTGGTGTTTGAACTTGGGTCTCGACTTGAAGGCCATTTCCTGGTTCCACTATCACTTGTTCTCACTTCAATCTCATGCCAGCCACAAACCCACCACTAAGATGCTGAAGGACAAAGACAGATTTTTCTAAGGCCCATTCTAGGCCTAGGGTCCTGCCCACTGACTCATGATTCAGATTCCTATTCTGTCATGAGGCATCTGTGGTTAGCAGTTCTCACATATTCATGTCTGATATAAATTTCTACATAGCTCAGCTTAAGAATGCATAAGCCACCTCCCTGGTACAGACTTCCTGCTCACACAGTAAAAGCCAATCTCTCTCAGCATTTTCAGATCCTGTTAGTGCTTACCCACTAGTTTCTGTCTTTGGGACCCCAAATTGAGGATTTGGGATTAGAGTCTACTGCTAGAGGCTTATTATTTTTGTCTTCCTGCTTATAGCAATACTTTTGCAAAGGTGAGACAGGTCCTTAACCCAGGACCCTCAAGATGATACAAGCACAGTTCTGCAAACATTTCCAGATAGGTCAGAGGGTCAAAGGTTAGACTGAAGCCCAGGCTAAAGGATTAGATTGTGAACAGGGCGCCTATAAGTAAAGGTTTGAGAACAGTTTTGAAAAGTGAAAATTTAGAATGTTAAAGCTGTCAAAGACCTAAGAAAAACACCTGATACAACTGGGCAGAAGGAGAAACTGCAGCCCAAAATGCACATGAGACTGCCCATGATCACACAGCCTGAAGTTCTACGACATGCTGGATTCGCCTTTGAAGAGTCCAGCTTCTGACTTCTCCACTCCCTGCTCCTAATCTCACATCTCTCTGTTCATTTCCTAGCAGAAGTCTCTTCCCCTAGGATGCTCCCTCCAAATCCTTATGGAATAGATAACTGGCACTTGTTTTACGAAGCAGATTCTACACAATCCACTTCAAAACCTATGGAAATTTGGATACAGAGACTTTAAGCTACTTGCTAGTGGTCATCTAGAAAAACATGCTCTATTTGATTGATATCCTTCTGACTTCTGATCTCCAGACCCCAAAATCTCTGTCTTTCATCTGTGTATCATGTATATTCATCATAATGCCCCCTTTCCAATGAAACAAAACTGTGTTGACTCTTCATTACTTACACAAAAAATTCAGATTTTCACATTCAAATCCCTTAATGATCGGGTCCCAAACTCATCTATGCACTCACCATTCCACTGACACATGTTTAGCCTACTTGGAGGTTCCTTACTGTGTTAGGAACATGCTATGCACTAGCACACCTCCAAACCATGGCTCATCCTGATCTCTCCAACTTCTCTGCCTTAAGCATCTTCTTCCTCCTTCTTCAGCTGCTAAATAGTTCTCATTCTTCAAGGCTAAGCTCAAATGATTCCTCCTCTGGGAGGCATTTCTGAGTCCTCATGATAGAATTTAATGTTCATTCCTTTGTGTCTCCGTATCACCCTGTACCTGGATTATGGCATTTTAAGTCATATTTTAATTTTATAGTAATGTATGTGAATCCCACAGTTGACTGAATCTCCTTGAGGGAAAGATATGATTCATTTTTATAAAAGGAATGAACATTATCATACATTAAATAGAGAAGCAGGTACAATTATGTTTTTTCATAGATCAGAAAAGTGGAGAAAAGCACAAGGATGTAGAAGATGCTTTAATATTTATTCTCCTTTCACCTTAATTTAATATTGACACTAACTTCTTGGATCCTTATTTCCATTTTACCATGGAAGAAGTGGAGATCAGATAATTTAAGTAATTTTCCCAAGGTTACAGAGCTTAACCTTGGCAGATCTGGGATTCTAGTAAATTCTTCTGAATCCAAGTTCAAGGGTTCTTTCTAGTGTAGTTCTGTTGCCTCTCATGCACTCAGCCCAAATCCATGCCATAGAAAGAAAGCTCAGAACTCCAAATGCCCTGTCCTTTAATAGATCACTCTAGGCCTGAACAGGCTCCAGGAGGCACTATAGGTCTGAGAACAGTTTTTATAGTTTTGAAATGACCAAATATTCACCTCCAAATATGGCTGAGATTATTTTCTTTATTATCTGCATTAAAAAGGCACCACAGACTGCCCTGTTTACCAATTCTTCTTCCCTCTCACACAAGACTCCTCCTAGAGCTGGGAGATATCACATTTCTTATACAAAAAATGGGCTATCTAACAGCAATCTGAACTTCAATCTCTAGCCTAAACCTTCTGCTTCAAACCAGTACTAAATATTTTGCTGATATGGATTTGTTATTTTAAGTGGAATGCATTATACCAGACTCACAGCAGACATTATGCATTTATTTATTTATTTATTTTAGGCATTGACATTAAGAGTATAGCTCTCTTCTACACACTGAATGGCTTAATGTAAGCAAGTGCTGCCAGGTGGGAGGACAGGCATGGCTTTTGCAGACTTCCCCTGGATGGAGAGCACAGTGAAATGGAACTGCAGAATTACATTTCCAAGAACCAGTCCCAAGAAGCTCTCTCAAGCACAATGTTTGTGAACAGCAAGAAACAACAGGACACAGGGATTATTTAAGAGGTCTCTGAGAGCCTATATAATCATAGAACTGACCCTTGGAAGGGTTCTTAGAGATCTGTCCATGCCCCACCTGTTACAGGTGGGGAAAGTATGTTACAGAGAGAAGAGACAGCGTACCTAACATTAGACAGTGAACTGGTGGAGAGAGTTAGGACTGGAATAAGGATATCCTGATATCCTGGTCCCAATATCATCCACTATGCATTATTCTTCAGAAAAAATATGGGAGCATCTAAGCATAATATTAATGAGTGCAAGCTTTAGAGTAAGTGGGACCTGTGTCTGCATTCTGTGTAACTCAGTAGCTGTGTAACATGAGAATGTTCCTCAATCTCTCTGAGCTTCAGTTCCTTTATCTGCAAAATGAAGTAATAAGAATAGCTACTTCATAAGAGTACCTAATTCATAGAATTAATGTGAGGATAAAATGTGCAAATGTATGGAAAACTCTTAGCACAGTGTCTGACACAATAACTTCTCAATAAATGTTCATTTTTGTGATGATAATCCAATTGTTATTACATTCTTTTTCATCTCTTGATTAACTCCAAGGGCAAAATTAGAAGTACTGAATAAACTCTTTTTATAGAAAGGACAAAGGAATGCAAAAAAGCCTTTAAAATGGAAGAAGGAGCTAATACCATCTCTTAAGTGAGACAAGGTTAATGTAACTTGAAAACATATCTTTTACAACCTTATCTAGGAGTTCAGTTTACCCAACTACAATAGATTCAAAATATCTCTTTCTTTGGTGACAACCCCAGTGCTTGCTGGTTGTTCTCAAAGCAATTCTGAAAGACTAGAGAACTACATCACATTCCAGATATATCCATAATGGATAGTGAATGTTTCTAGTTAATTCTCTCTTGATACTGTCTTTACTAAAAGGGTTTTCCCTTGCTTAAATCACACATACATACCTCACATGTGCTTCTCACTCCAATCATCAGCAGAGACAACACTGAGTTCAAGAATACACATTTTTATTTGTCTCTGTATACAAGGACCCAGGGCCAACTTCTGAGTATGTTCATTTCGAATTTCAATGAAGGGTGTTATCATATGTTTGTCCTAAGAAAAGCAGTGTGGAAGATACTGCTTGGATGGCTACTGAATTTCCAGTGATTCTGCATTCCTTGGAAGTGGGCCTAATATCCAGGGGTAGGCACATGGCTGTGTCCGTCCAATATGATCCTGCCCTAGGCATAGCTCACTGAACCATAAGTCAATATTTGACCTAAGCAAGGACGCATTCCCTCTCTGAGAAATTTAAAACTGGAAATGGAGAGACAAGACTAGTTTTGTTGACACTGAGTCACATTCATATTAATATCTGAGCAGGCATTCCATGAATTTCTACTGCTAAGGTTCCCCAAGGAGTGCCTGAAGGATTTACCCAAGGCTTTGTTCTTCAACTGTCCTTTAAATTCTACGAAAGATGTTAATATCCTTCCAATATTATTGTCTCATTTTGTTGTTCTCTTTTATTTATAACCAAGAACAACTTTACTAATAAAAGTGGGGTAGAAAATTATCTTTTAATGGTTAACATCACTTCTTCTTGAGAAGGGAACTTCCCTTTTTTTGAAAAATACTATGATAAGCTACTTGGAGATAGAAGGTGAAATCCTAAGATCATGAGGTTCAACTGACAAAGAAACAAAAGTTGAAGTTTCTGTAGTTCATAAGAAATAAACAGGAATTTATAGATGGAACAAGCAAAGAAAGGAAAGTGGGAGAAATGAATTAAAATATATACAGACTGTCTTCAATTTATGATAAATCGAACTTATGGTCTTCAGCTGTGTACTTCAGTAATTAGTACTCATATAGCCATTCTGTATTTTTACTTTCAGTGCTGTATTTAATAAATTACATGAGATATTCAAAACTTTAATATAAAATAGGCTTTGAGTTAGATGATTTTGCCCAACTGTAGGCACATTTAAGGTAGGCAAGGCTAAGTTATAATGTTTGGTAGGTTAGATATATTAAATGTATTTTCAATGTAATGATATTTTCAACTTACAATCGGTTTATGGGGATGTAACATCGTTTTTAAGTAGCGGAGTTAGGAGTATCTGTATGAGGATTAGGATATGGAGAAGATGAAGCCCAAAATAATATAAATGGTTAAAGATGTCTTAAGAATAGGTGTGACTAAAATTAAAGTTTAATGTTGTTTGCATTGCTGTAACATAAAGTCCTTCCATCTCCCCAAATCCTCAGGAAAGTCGGTTCTACACATAAAGACTTTATATAGTGGATTGTCTGTATATATGCCTGTGGGCATGCATGAATATGTGTGTGTATGTGACAGAGAGAGAGAGAGAGAGAGAGAGGGAGGGAGGGAGAGGCAGAGAGAATATTTATATGAATCCAGGAGAAGGGCTGAATTCCTTGCCTAGGTCAATAAGAACATCATATGCAGGATAGGAGGATGATCAATAAACTGACCTAATACAGGTAGCTATGAGCCAACAATACTCAGAATACAAAAATATACCCCAACCCACAAAAACCTCTGGGAGAGACTGGATGGGAGAGATTGGAAGGGATGTAGAGCTCCCAGTACCCATAGGGTGGGGGCTTGTGCTAATTTTATTTGAATCTTTGACAAACAAACCTAAAAATCCACCTCAGGTGACATCTAATTTACAGCACCCATTTGGACAAGTGACCTTGGCAAGTTATCTCTCTTTCTGCTTCAGATCCTTAGTCCAGCCAGGATTGCTACCAGGGATCTTCACTTTCAACCCTCTGTACTGGAAGAAGGTTGGAGCAGACAGTCTATTCCATAGCTACTCCTCTGATATCAGAATTTTAGTGTATATTCATCCTGTTCTTACCCATTAATTCTTTTGTTCATGTATCCACTCATTCAACAAACATCGATTAGTCATCCATTATGTGTTAGCCACTATTCTAGATACCTGGGATACATCAGTGAATAAAACAGGAAAATCCCTATTCTTACCTTCAGGGACACCAGAATTTAAATAGTAGGAAGTTTTGGTACAGTTTAAACAAGAATAAAATAAAGTAGAAAAAAGAAAAGCAGGTAAGGAGAAGGGAAAGGTGGGGGAATCTCTGTTTCATGAGAGCACAGGGGCTTTTCTGGTGATTGCAAACCAAATGAACACAACAGCATCTAGAGTCTCCAAGCCATCATAGAAACTACTTTCTGCAAGTAATAGTTCTGGAAGTACAAGGCCTCATACTGCCATCAGAGTGAGCAAAGCATGCTGGCAGCCCTCATCCCTTTGCACTGTCAGGAGAGAACATCAAGTGTTATTGACAAAATAGTGAATGATTTCTTAATAGAATACAGTCAGCAGAGACAGGGGTTAGGTCATAATTAATATAACATGAATTAAAAAAAAAATTTTTTTAATTTTTAAAAAAATGTTTAAATTTTTAAAACCACTTCATCTTAGAAAGCCTGGGATGGCTGAATAGGAACAGCTCCAGTCGACAGCTCCCAGCATGAGTGACAAAGAAGACGGGTGATTTCTGTATTTCCAACTGAGGTATGGGTTCGTCTCACTGGGGCATGTCAGACAGTGGGTGCAGGACCGTGGGTGCAGCCCACTGAGCAAGAGCCAAAGCAGGGCGAGGCATCGCCTTACCCGGGAAGCACAATGGGTCAGGGAATTCCCTTTCCTAGCCAAGGGAAGTCATGACAGACAGCACCTGGAAAATCGGGTCACTCCCACCCTAATATTGCGCTTTTCCAAAGGTCTTAGCAAATGGCACACCAGGAGATTATATCCTGTGCCTGGCTTGGAAGGTCCCATGCCCACGGAGCCTCGCTCTTTGCTAGCATAGCAGTCTGAGATTGAACTGCAAGGTGGCAGCGAGGCTGGGGGACTGGCGCCCGCCATTGCTGAGGCTTGAGTAGATAAACAAAGCAGCTGGGAAGCTCGAACTGGGTGGAGCCCACTGCAGCTCAAGGAGGCCTGCCTGCCTCTGTAGACTCCACCTCTGGGGGTAGGGCATAGCTGAACAAAAGGCAGCAGAAACCTTTGCAGATTTAAATGTCCCTGTCTGACAGCTTTGAAGAGAGTTGTGGTTCTCCCAGCATGGAGTTTGAGATCTGAGAATGGACAGATTGCCTCCTCAAGTGGGTCCCTAACCCCTGAGTAGCCTGAGAGGCACCCCCCAGTAGGGGCAGACTGACACCTCACACAGCCAGGTACCCCTCTGAGACCAAGCTTCCAGAGGGATGATCACACAGCAACATTTGCTGTTCAGCAATATTCGCTGTTCTGCAGCCTCTGCTGGTGATACCCAGGCAAACAGGGTCTGGAGTGGACCTCCAGGAAACTCCAACAGACCTGCAGCTGAGGGTCCTTGACTGTTAGAAGGAAAACTAACACAGAAAGGACATCCACATCAAAACCCCATCTTTATGTCATCATCATCAAAGACCAAAGGTAGATAAAACCAGAAAGATGGGGAAAAAACAGAGCAGAAAAGCTGAAAATTCTAAAAGTCAGAGTGTCTCTTCCTCTCCAAAGGAATGCAGCTCCTCGCCAGCAACGGAACAAAGCTGGATGGAGAACGACTTTGATGAGTTGAGAGAAGAAGACTTCAGACGATCAAACTTCTCTGAGCTAAAGGAGGAAGTTGAACCCATCGCAAAGAAGCTAAAAACCTTGAAAAAAAGAACTGAACAATGAGATCACTTGGACTCGGGAAGGGAACATCACACACCGGGGCCTATCATGGGGAGGGGGAAGGGGGGAGGGATTGTATTGGGAGTTATACCTGATGTAAATGATGAGTTGATGGGTGCTGACGAGTTGATGGGTGCAGCACAGCAACATGACACAAGTATACATATGTAACAAACCTGCACATTATGCACATGTACCTTAGAACTTAAAGTAAATAATAAAAAAAAAAGATTAGACAAATGGCTAACTAGAATAACCAGTGTAGAGAAGTCCTTAAATGATCTGATAGAGCTGAAAACCATTGCACGAGAACTACGTGATGAATGCACAAGCTTCAGTAACCAATTCGATCAACTGGAAGAAAGGGTATCAGTGATTGAAGATCAAATGAATGAAATGAAGCGAGAAGAGAAGTTCACAGAGAAAAGAGTAAAAAGAAACGAACAAAGCCTCCAAGAAATATGGGACTATGTGAAAAGACCAAATCTACATTTGATTGGTGTACCTGAAACTGATGGGGAGAATGGAACCAAGTTGGAAAACACTCTGCAGGATATTATCCAGGAGAACTTCCCCAACCTAGCAAGGCAGGCCAACATTCAAATTCAGGAAATACAGAGAATGTGACAAAGGTACTCCTTGAGAAGGGCAACGCAAAGAAACATAACTGTCAGATTCGCCAAAGTTGAAATGAAGGAAAAAATGTTAATGGCAGCCAGAGAGAAAGGTTGGGTTACACACAAAGGGAAGCCCATCAGACTAACAGCGGATCCCTCGGCAGAAACTCTATAAGCCAGAAGAGAGAGGGGGCCAATATTCAACATTCTTAAAGAAAAGAATTTTCAACCCAGAATTTCATATCCAGCCAAACTAAATTTCATAAGTGAAGGAGAAATAAAATCCTTTACAGAAGAGCAAATGCTGAGAGATTTTGTCACCACCAGGCCTGCCCTACGAGAGCTCCTGAAGGAAGCACTAAACATGGAAAGGAACAACCAGTACCAGCCACTGCAAAAGCATGCCAAAATGTAAAGACCATCGATGCTAGGAAGAAACTGCATCAACTAATGAGCAAAATAACCAGCTAACATCATAATGACAGGGTCAAATTCACACATAACAATACTAACCTTAAATGTAAATGGGCTAAATGCTCCAATTAAAAGACACAGACTGGCAAATTGGATGAACAGTCAAGATCCATCAGTGTGCTGTTTTCAGGAGACCCATCTCACATTCAGAGACACACATAGGCTCAAAATAAAGGGATGGAGGAAGATCTACCAAGCAAATGGAAAACAAAAAAAGGCAGGGGTTGCAATCTTACTCTTTGATAAAACAGACTTTAAACCGACAAAGATCAAAAGAGACAAAGAAGGCCATTACATAATGGTAAAGGGATCAATTCAACAAGAAGAGCTAACTATCCTAAATATATATGCACCCAATACAGGAGCACCCAGATTCATAAAGCAAGTCCTTAGAGACTTACAAAGAGACTTAGACTCCCACGCAGTAACAATGGGAGACTTTAACACCCCACTGTCAACATTAGACAGATCAATGAGACAGAAAGTTAACAAGGATATCCAGGATTGAACTCAACATTGCACCAAGCAGACCTAATAGACATCTACAGAACTCTCCACCCCAAATCAACAGAATACACATTCTTCTCAGCACCAGATCACATTTATTCCAAAATTAACTACATAGTTGGAAGTAAAGCACTCCTCAGCAAATGTAAAAGAACAGAAACTATAACAAACTGTCTCTCAGACCACAGTGCATTCAAACTAGAACTCAGGATTAAGAAATGCACTCAAAACCACACAACTACATGGAAGCTGAACAACCTGCTCCTGAATGACTACTGAGTACATAACAAAATGAAGGCAGAAATAAAGATGTTCTTTGAAACCAATGAGAACAAAGATACAACACACCAGAATCTCTGGGACACATTTAAAGCAGTGTGTAGAGGGAAATTTATAGCACTAAATGCCCACAAGAGAAAGCAGAAAAGATCTAAACTGATACCCTAACATCACAGTTAAAAGAACTAGAGAAGCAAGAGCAAACACATTCAAAAGCTAGCAGAAGGCAAGAAATAACTAAGATTAGAGCAGAACTGAAGGAGATAGAGACAAAAAAGACCCTTCAAAAAAATCAATGAATCCAGGAGCTAGTTTTTTGAAAAGATCAACAAAATAGATAGACCACTAGCAAGACTAATAAAGAAAAAATGAGAGAAGAATCAAATAGACACAATAAAAAATGATAAAGGGGATATCACCACTGATCCCACAGAAACACAAACTACCATCAGAGAATACCACAAACACCTCTATGCAAATAAACTAGAAAATCTAGAAGAAATGGATAAATTCCTGGACATATACACCCTCCTAGGACTAAATCAGGAAGAAGTTGAATCCCTGAATAGACCAACAACAGGCTCTGAAATTGAGGCAATAATTAATAGCTTACCAACCAAAAAAATATGTCCAGGACCAGATGGATTCACAGTCAAATTCTACCAGAGGAACAAGGAGGAGCTGGTACCATTCCTTCTGAAATTATTCCAATCAATAGAAAAAGAGGGAATCCTCCCTAACTCATTTTATGAGGCCAACATCATCCTGATACCAAAGCCTGGCAGAGACACAACAACAAAAGAGAATTTTAGACCAATATCCCTGATGAATATTGATGCAAAAATCCTCAATAAAATACTGGCAAACCGAATCCAGCAGCACATCAAAAAGCTTATCCACCATGATCAAGTGGGCTTCATCCCTGGGATGCAAGGCTGGTTCGACATATGCAAATCAATAAACGTAATCCAGCGTACAAACAGAACCAAAGACAAATACCACATGATTATCTCAGTAGATGCAGAAAAGGCCTTTGATAAAATTGAACAGCGCTTCATGCTAAAAACTCTCAATAAAATCAGAATTGATGGGATGTATCTCAAAATAATAAAAGCTATTTATAACAAACCCACAGCCAATATCATACTGAAAGGGAAAAAACTGGAAGCATTCCCTTTGAAAACTGGCACAAGACAGGATGTCCTCTCTCACCACTCCTATTCAACATAGTGTTGAAAGTTCTGACCAGGGCAATCAGGCAGGAGAAAGAAATAAAGGGTATTCAATTAGGAAAAGAGGAAGTCAAATTGCCCCTGTTTGCAGATTACATGACTGTATATTTAGAAAACCCCATTGTCTCACCCCAAAATCTCCTTAAGCTGATAAGCAACTTCAGCAAAGTCTCAGGATACAAAATCAATGTGCAAAAATTACAAGCATTCTTATCCACCAATAACAGACAAAGAGCCAAATCATGAGTGAACTCCCATTCACAATTTCTTGAAAGAGAATAAAATACCTAGGAATCCAACTTACAAGGAATGTGAAGGACCTCTTCAAGAACTACAAACCACTGCTTGATGAAATAAAAGAAGACACAAACAAATGGAAGAACATTCGATGCTCATGGATAGGAAGAATCAATATACTGAAGATGGCCATACTGCCCAAGATAATTTATAGATTCAATGCCATCCCCATCAAGCTACCAATTACTTTCTTCATAGAATTGGAAAAAACTACTTTAAACTTCATATGGAACCAAAAAAGAGCCCGCATTGCCAAGACAATCCTAAGCAAAAAGAACAAAGCTGGAGGCATCATGCTACCTGACTTCAAACTATACTAAAAGGCTACAGTAACCAAAACAGCATGGTACTGGTACCAAAACAGAGATATAGACCAATATAACAGAACAGAGCCCTCAGAAATAATAACACACATCTACAACTATCTGATCTTTGACAAACCTGACAAAAACAAGAAATGGGGGAAGGATTCCCTATTTAATAAATGGTGCTGGGAAAATTGGCTAGCCATAAGTAGAAAGCTGAAACTGGATCCTTTCCTTACTCCTTATACGAAAATTAATTCAAGATGGATTAGAGACTTAAATGTTAGACCTAAAACCATAAAAACCCTAGAAGAAAACCTAGGCAATACCATTCAGGACATAGGCATGGGTAAGGACTTCATGTCTAAAACACCAAAAGCAATGGCAACAAAAGCCAAAATTGACAAATGAGATCTAATTGAATCAAAGAGCTTCTGCACAGCAAAAGAAACTACCATCAGAGTGAACAGGCAACCGACAGAATAGGAGAAAATTTTTGCAATCTACTCATCTGACAAAGAACTCAAACAAATTCACAAGAAAAAAACAAACAACCCCATCAAAAAGTGGGGAAAGGATACAAACAGACACTTCTCAAAAGAAGACATTATGCAGCCAATAGACACATGAAAAAATGCTTGTCATCACTGGTCATCAGAGAAACGCAAATCAAAACCACATCTCACACCAGTTAGAATGGCGATCATTAAAAAGTCAGGAAACAACAGGTGCTGGAGAGGATGTGGAGAAATAGGAATGCTTTTACACTGTTGGTGGGAGTGTAAACTAGTTCAACCATTGTGGAAGACAGTGTTGCGATTCCTCAAGGATCTAGAACTAGAAATATCATTTGACCCAGCCATCCTATTACTGGGTATTATACCCAAAGGATTATAAATCATGCTGCTATAAAGACACATGCACACGTATGTTTATTGCAGCACTATTCACAATAGCAAAGACTTGGAACCAACCCAAATGTCCATCAATGATAGATTGGATTAAGAAAATGTGGCACATATACACCATGGAATACAATGCAGCCATAAAAAAAGGATGAGTTTATGTCCTTTGTAGGGACATGGATGAAGCTGGAAACCATCATTCTCAGCAAACTATCACAAGGACAGAAAACCAAACACCACATATTCTCACTCATAGGTGGGAACTGAACAATGGCAACACTTGGACACAGGAAGGGGCACATGACACACTGGGGCCTGTCTTGGGGAGGGGGGAGTGGGGAGGGATAGCATTAGGAGATATACCTAATGTAGATGACGAGTTAATGGGTGCAGCACACCAAGATGGCACATGTATACATATGTAACAAACCTGCACGTTGTGCACATGTACCCTAGAACTTAAAGTGTAATAATAAAAAAAATGTTTAAACCCCATGTGCCAGCTGCCAGCTGGAGATAGGCCAGAGTCAGAGAAGGGGTGACAGCCAGAGGTTTTCTCCACTCTTTACCCTACAGCATTTGTTAAGGCCCTAAATCTGGGTCCAGTAGGTATGGCAAAGTGCACTAAACTGCAGACAGGAGAACACCCTTGGTTCTGTCATGAACTCATTGTTTGACCTTCAGCAAGTACCACCCCTCCTCTGGGCCGTTCATCCGGTTACCTACCTGATCCAGTTGGATCAAATGATCCTCTAAACATGGGTTTTTTAAACATTCCATTATAACTTTTAAGCAAAACCTCCTTTTTCAGAAAACTTTACCTAAAGCCCTACAACCTTAAGCAACTGAAAGCAGAACTGCTCTAAGTATAGTAGCAGCAGTAGGGGACAGATAGGAATTCATCTTCTCTCCTTGGCAGCATCACCTTTTACTTCCCTGGATGGGGGGAGGAGGGTCCCCAGTCATCTTAGCTTCACCACTCCTGCTCTGTGAGGGAATAGATACTGTGGAAGCCATCACCCACCAGTGAATCTAGCACTAGAGTCCACTGTCTGCCTCAACTGGAAGGCTGTTAGGGCTCTTCTCACCAAACTTGACCTTTGGATTTCTCTCAGTCCCTGCTAGAATTTCAAAATCCCTCTGGCATCTATCTTCACCTGACTATTACTCTCCACCTGGGTGGGGCCATCCCTTAATCTAATCCAATCTCTCACCTTCTCCATCCTTCCTTCCTCCCAAACAGTGTCCACTCAGAATAATGTAATAGTACCCACCTTACAGAGTAGTTTTGCAAGTAAAATTAATTAATATATGTTAATATTTAGTAGAGTGCTTGGCACATAACAAGCTTTATTAGAGTATTTTTTATTGTTGTTGTGAATAGTATTTTCTAGGTGCCAGCAATACCATGGCTGAAACTTTCGTGAATCACTAGATTGACTAATCTTAATTTACCTACCAACAGCTTTCGTTTTTGCCTCACGGATTCCATCTTTCCCCATCCACTTTCATTTTTCTTACTGACTTCTATATTCATGCATCATCCAACATCACAGATTTTAACCCCAATACTATGTTTTTAGCAAACAGAAAAATGCCTGGCTCACAATAAGTCATCAATAAGTACTTTCTCAATGAATAATAAAAAAACTCCAATAATCTTTTTTCTCACTCCGTTTCAGCTCCCCTCGCCATCATCTCTCCCCCATCAACACACACATTCTACCCTGTCTACAATCTCAAATGTCCATATTGTGTTCTCCAAGTGCAACTTTCAAACTAATTTGCATTAGCATTTACACTACAATAACTATTTGAAATCTAATCCATTGATCTTATTACTTGATAGCCTTCAGTCCCCTTCCTGTTTTCTCCTCCCTTCAATGTCCACATTTATAATTATTTCTTCACAAACACCTTCAATCCTTTGCCTCTACCCATGTTTTTCTCATGTGGCAAAACTCAAACCCAGAATGAATTCTTCCACCCACCTTATCCAGGCCCCCCAAAATGAGAAAATCACATATCTAAGTAGAAGGATTACAATTTACATTCATTATCTGAGCCTTCACACAACTGTTATCACTGAAACAATTCTACAAGGCTATCATGGTAAGTAGGTTTCTCATTTTTTTTTCACTAAAAAAAAGTTCAGACTTTTTAAATTTATTCTATTCCTTTTTTTAATTTATTCTATTCTTAATTAATACTACTTCTATTTATTGAAAACTATTATTCTTTTTCCCTTACCACCATTCTTAGAGGGTAGAAGCATCCTCCTATTCCCTCAGCCAAAGTTAGAAACATTCCTATGTCTTTCTATAATCCTGTTAGCATGGATAAAGGTGTCCTTCTTAACAAAGGCCTTTTGCATGTCCTCTGGATCCCCTGCCTCTCACTTGCTCAAGGACTGTACTCTTTCAGTTATCTCCCAGGTTTTCTGAATTGTCGGTACTGTCCTCTCCCTGGATCATTACTATTAGCAAACAACCTTGACCCCATGACTCAACACTCCATCCACCATCAGCTGCTGCCCATTTCTCTGCTCCTCCTCTTGGTCAAACTTCTGCGTATGCATATGCTTATTCTTCAATGACAATTCAGTTCAGTCTATTCTTGATTTTCCTCCTATCTCTGGTCACTTATTTTCTGATTTTCATGTGGGCCTCTTCTCTTCTGTCCAATCTCGAAAGATTGAAATTTCCCATGGTATGATCGCCATAGAAGCCAACGTATTTTTTAAAAAGCATATCAATTTGCATAAATGGAAGCTCCCTCCCCACAAAAAAAGCCTTCAGTGTCTTCTAATGTGGATTTCAAGACCTATCTGACTTTAGCCCTGCCTCTCTCTCTAACTTCATCTTCTATTACATGTTTCCTTTCAATTCCTTGAATTCTTTTTTTGGGGGGGATGGAGTCTCGCTCTGTCGCCCATACTGGAGGGCAGTGGCGAGATCTCGGCTCACTGCAAACTCCGCCTCCCAGGTTCACGCCATTCTCCTGCTTCAGCCTCCGCAGTAGCTGAGACTACGGGCGCCTGCCACCACGCCTGGCTAATTTTTTGTATTTTTAGTAGAGAGGAAGTTTCACCATGTTAGCCAGGATGGTCTCGATCTCCTGACCTCGTGATTCACCCGCCTCGGCCTCCTAAAGTGCTAGGATTACAGGCGTGAGCCAATGTGCCCGGCCCAATTCCTTGAATTCCCACGAGAGGCTTTCAACCATTCTCTTCCTTCTATTTAGCATGATCTTCTGTGCCCCACACTTCCTTCCTTCTAAACATTCAATCTTCAGATTAAATGTACTGTCACCTTCACAGAGAGACTTCTTTTGACCATATCATCTAAGTATGTCTCTCATGCCATCTTCTAACACTAAATGTGATAAGTTACAATAGTTTATCACAGTTTTAAATTATATATGTATTTCATTGCTTACTTGGTACAGTCTCTCTTTACTATCATATTAGAAAGCCCATGAGAGATTAAATTAAAAGCCCATCAGAAGATTAAATAAGATACCATATTTGCATTCTACTTACCGAAGTATACTTTGTCCCCAGCACAAAGTTTGTGCTCAATAAATATCTGTTAGATAATGTTCAATAACTCTAGGACCACAAAGACTGTATTTTGAAAGATATTTGACTATACTGTAAGCTTCCTAAGGACAGTGATTGATCCAATTTATTTCTATTTATCCAGCATTTGGCATAGGCAGAGTAGGTTATCAGGGAAGGCTTCCGGAATTAAATTGAGATGCATTCTTTGAGTCTGATATTTCATATAATATAATGTAGTAGTTTCACAATCCTAGCAACCACCTAGCTTTGCTTGTGTTCTACTTAGTTAAATTTTTAAAGACTCTGAAAGGGGCAACATATATAACATGTGTAAGGTCTGGGATTTGAATTAAGGCATACTTGGAATTCCAACTTTTTCACCTTTGTAGCTAATAGTTGTAATTGATTAATGTTTGAGGATCTGTTTTCTGGAGTATAACATAGTGATAGAGTTCCTTTGAAGATTAAATACGATACCATATTTGAAGTAACAGACACAATAGAGGCATACAATGCTAACAACCACTTGAGCCATCAGTGAGTCATCATCTGTTTGCTGGTGGAGGGTCTGCCTTCATGTTCACGCTACTGACTGAGCAGGGTGCTATTGCTGAAGTTTGGAGTGGCTGTGGCAATTTCTTAAAATAAAACAACAATAAAGTTTGCTGCACCAATTGACTCTTCCTTTCATGAAAAATGTCTGTAGCATGAGATACTGTTTGACAGCATTTTACTCACAGTAGAACTTTTTTCAAAATTGGACTCGATCCTCTCAAATCCTGCCACTGCTTTAACAACAAAGTTTAGAATATCAAAAATAGTTTTGATGTGATTTCAAAAATGTTCACAATATTTTCACTGGGGGTAGATTCTATCTCAAGAAACTACTTTCTTTGCTCATCAATAAGAAGCAACTTCTCATCCATCCAAGTTTTATCATGAGATTCTAGCAATTCAGTCACATCTTCAGGCTCCACTTCTAATTCTAGTTCTCTTGCCATTTCCAGCAGATCTGCAGTTATTTCCTTCACTGAAGTCTTGAACCCCTCATAGTGATTCATAAGAAATGGAGTTAACTTATTCTGAACTCCTGTGAATGCTGATACTTTGACCTTCTCTCATGAATCACAAATGTTCTTTTTTAATTTTTTTTAAAATTTTTTGACAAGGAGTTTTGCTCTGTCACCCAGGCTGGAGTGCAGTGGTGTGATCTCAGCTCACTGCAACCTCCAGGTTCAAGTGAGTCTCATGCCTCAGCTTCCTGAGTAGCTGGGACTACAGGCACAAACCACCACACTGGGCTATTTTTTTTTTTGTATTTTTTTAGTAGAGATGGGGTTTCACCATGTTGGCCAGGCTGTTCTTGAACTCTTGACCTCAGCTGATCCACCTGCCTCGGTCTCCTAAAGTGCTGGGATTACAGCCATTAGCCACCGCGCCCAGGCACAAATGTTCTTAATGACATCTAAAATCTTAAGAGTTTTCTAGAAGGTTTTCAGTTTACTTTATCTAGACCCATCAGAGAAATCATTATCTATGGCAGCTATAGCCTTATAAAATGTATTTCTTAAATAAGAAGGCTTGAAAGTTGAAATAACTTGTTAATCCATGAGTTGCAAATGGATGTAGTGTTAGCAGGCATGAAAACAGCATTCATCTCCTGTATATCTCCATCAGAGCTCTTGGGTGATCATGTGCATTGTCAGTGAGCTGTAATATTTTCAAATAATTTTTTTTGCCTGAGAAGTTGGTCTCAACAGTAGGCTTAAAATATTCAGCAAAATATGCTATAAACAAATGTACTGTCATCCAGGCTTAGTCATTGCATTTCTGGAGCACAGACAGAGTATATTTTTTATAATTCTTGGGATTTTCAGAATGGTCAGTGAGCATTGACTTCAACTTAAAGTCATCAGCTCCATTAGCTCCTCACAATACAGTCAGCCTGTTCTTTGAAGCCGTGAAGCCAGGCATTGACTTCTCCTCTCTAGCTATGAAAGTCCTAGATGACATCTTCTTTCAATATAAGATGTGTCTACATTGAAAATGTGTTATTTAGTGAGTAACCTTCCTCAGTCATCTTAGCTAGATCTTTTGGATAACCTGTTGCAGCTTCTATATTAGCACTTGCTTCACCTTCCACTTTTTATGTTATGGACACAGCTTCTTTCTTTAAACCTCCCATGAACTAACCTCTGCTAACTTCAAACTTTTCTTCTGCAGCTTCTTCATCCTTCTCAGCCTTCATATAATTGAGGAGAATTAGAGCCTTGATCTGGATTAGGTTTTGGCTTAAGGAAATGTTGTGGCTGGTTTGATTTGTATCCAGACCATTAAAACTTTCTCCAAATCACCAATAAGGGCGTTTTGCTTTCTTATAATTTGTGTATTTGTGTATTTACTGGTAGAACACTTTCTGTTTTCTTCAAGAATTTTTCATTTGCATAAACAACATGCAAATGGTGGAAGAAGCCTAGCTTTCTTCCTAACTCAGCTTTCAACATGCCTTCCTTACTAAGATTAATAATTTCTAGCTTTTGAGCTAATGTGACAGACAAGTAACTCTTCCTTTCATTTGAACACTTAGATACCACTGGAGGGTTATTAATTGGCCTAATTTTAATATTGTTGTGTCTCAGGGAATACAGGGGCCTGAGGTGAGGAAGGGGAATGGCTGGTCAGTGGAGTCTTCAGAACATATACAACATTTATCGATTAAGTTTGCCATCTTTTATGGTCATGGTTTGTAGCACCCCAAAACAATTACAATGGTAGCATCAAAGATCACTGATTACAAAATCACCATAACAGACACAATAATAATGAAAAAGTTTGAAATATTGCAAGAATTATCAAGATGTGACACAGAGACATGACTAAGTACATGGCGTTGGAAAAATGATGCCAATAGACTTGCTGAACACAGGGTTGTCACAAACCTTGAATTTGAAACAAAAACAAAAATAAAAACAAAAAACCAACACACTATCTGTAAAGTGCAATAAAGCAAAATGCAATAAAATGACGTATATCTGTAGTTGGTTTATAATGAGAGTCAACCCTCATTTAGCATTTAATAAAGAATCCTGTTTGGGATGGAGGTGCTCTTGGAGATCATTCAGATAACTCTTCTGATTTTACAGATGGGAACTTGTTTAGGGTCACACAAAATATCAATGTAAAGGCTGAAATTAGTATGTGTATCTTTTCTGTGTATTATTTTTTTTTCTATTGAAAAGAGAATATTATAAAATTCTATAGTGTGGTTTTAGGAACAGAAAAGGTACTACTGTAATATCACAGTGGACATGCTCTTAAAGAGAATCTTAAAACTTGTAGATAGACGAAATTTTTAAGGCAATAGCCTGTATCTATATCCCAAAGCTGTTATCTACTCCAATTTGGTCAATAAATACATATGTGTATATATGCATGTGTGTGTGGGTGGGGGCCGGGGGGGAGAGAGAGAGAGAGAGAGAGAGAGAGAGAGAGAGAGAGAATCTAATATACTGTACATTTGGGCTGGTATGAATGAGACTTCCAAGTAAAATCCTCATTGAAATTGTTATAATATTAAGACAGGTAAAGTACACATGTTATTCAATACAAAGTTAATTTCAATTCTAAGATACATATTCCCCATCCCCATTTTATATCTCTGAAATCCAGATATATATTACAATTTCTGCTGTGACCGTCATGACCCATTGACATTGCCTGAGTACACATATCAAAATCTGGTAATGTGTCAGTGGCTGGGAAGAAGAATACCAAGATGACAGTAGACAATTTGAAGAAACGCTGTATCTCCATGTTCTTAAAGGCACAGAAGATGCTACTGTGTGGAAAAATGTGTTTCTTGGCAACTCTGAGTCAAAAAGTAATTAAGAGGAACTGGATCCTGAATGTTTTCAAAATACCTTAACTTTTTATTTGTATGTCTTTTAAAAATTATGCACAAGAGATATCTACGATTTTTTAAAAATCTCTGTTTAAGTATGTTTTTTAAAGTTCTTTCAAATAGTAGAAAATAAAAATTTGATATATTAAGAAAGCATTGTGCCAGAGTTTAATTGGCAACATTTTTCTTCTTTTTCTTCTTTTTTTATTATATTTTACGTTCTAGGGTACATGTGCACAACGTCCAGGTTTGTTACATAGGTATACATGTGCCATGTTGGTTTGCTGCACCCATCAACTCGTCATTTACATTAGGTATTTCTTCTAACGCTATCCCTCTCCCGTATCCCCACCCCCCAACAGGCCTCAGTGTGTGATGTTCCACACCCTGTGTCCAAGTATTCTCATTGTTCAATTCCCACCTATGAGTGAGAACATGTGGTGTTTGATTTTTTTGTACTTGTGATAGTTTGCTGAGAATGATGGTTTTCAGCTTCATTCATGTCCCTGCAAAGGACATGAACTCATCCTTTTTTATGGCTGCATAGTATTGCATGGAATACATGCTCCACATTTTCTTAATCCATTATATCATTGATGGACATTTGGGTTAGTTCCAAGTCTTACCTGTTGTGAATAGTGTCACAATAAACACACGTGTGCATGTGTCTTTATAGTAGCATGATTTATAATCCTTTGGGCATATACCCAGTAATGGGATTGCTGGGTCAAATGGTAGTTCTAATTCCAGATACTTGAGGGATCGCTACAGTGTCTTCCACAATGGTTGAACTAATTCACACTCCCACCAACAGTGTAAAAGTACTCCTATTTCTCCACATCCTCTCCAGCACCTGTTGTTTCCTGACTTTTTAATGATTGCCATTCTAACTGGCATGAGATGGAAGCTCATTTGATTTGTGTTTCTCTGATGACCAGTGATGATGAGCATTTTTTCATGTGTCTGTTGGCTGCATAAATGTCTTCTTTTGAGAAGGGTCTGTTCATATCCTTTGCCCACTTTTTGATGGGGTTGTTTGTTTTTTTCTTGTGAATTTGTTTGAGTTCTTTGTAGATTCTGGATATTAGCCCTTTGTCAGATGAGTAGATTGCAAAAATTTTCTCCCATTCTGTAGGTTGCCTGTTCACTCTGATGGTAGTTTCTTTTGCTGTGCAGAAGCTCTTTAGTTTAATTAGATCCCATTTGTCAATTTTGGCTTTTGTTGCCACTGCTTTTGGTGTTTTAGTCATGAAGACCTTGCCCATGCCTATGTCCTAAATGGTATTGCCTAGGCTTTCTTCTAGGGTTTTTATGGTTTTAGGTCTAACATTTAAGTCTTTAATCCATCTTGAATTGATTTTTGTATAAGGTGTAAGGAAGGGATTCAGTTTCAGTTTTCTACATATGGCTAGCCAGTTTTCCCAGCACCATTTATTAAATATGGAATCCTTTCCTCATTTCTTGTTTTTGTCAAGTTTGTCAAAGATCAGATGGTTGTAGATGTATGGTGTTATTTCTGAGGCCTCTGTTCTGTTCCATTAGTCTATATCTCTGTTTTGGTACTAATACCACGCTGTTTTGGTTACCGTAGCCTTGTTGTATAGTTTGAAGTCAGGTAGCGTGATGCCTCCAGCTTTGTTCTTTTTGCTTAGGATTATCTTGGCAATGAGGGCTCTTTTTTGGTTCCATATGAACTTTAAAGTAGTTTTTTTAATCCTGTGAAGAAAGTCATTGGTAGTTTGATAGGGATGGCATTGAATCTATAAATTATCTTGGGCAGTATGGCCATCTTCAGTGTATTGATTCTTCCTATCCATGAGCATGGAATGTTCTTCCATTTTTGTGTGTCCTCTTTCATTTCCTTGAGCAGAGATTTGTAGTTCTCCTTGAAGAGGTCCTTCACATCCCTTGTAAGTTGGATTCCTAGGTATTTTATTCCCTTTGTAGCAATTGAGAATGGGAGTTCACTCATGATTTGGCTCTCTGTTTGTCTGTTATTGGTGTATAGGAATGTTTGTGATTTTTGCACATGGATTTTGTATCCTGAGACTTTGCTGAAGTTGCTTATCAGCTTAAGGAGATTTGGGGCAGAGACAATGGGGTTTTCTAAATATACAATCATGCCATCTGCAAACAGGGACAATTTGACCTACTTTTTTCCTAATTGAATACCCTTTATTTATTTCTTTTGCAAGAACTTCCAATATTATGTTGAATAGGAGTGGTGAGAGATTGCATCCTTGTCTTGTGCCGGTTTTCAAAGGGAATGCTTCCACTTTTTGCCTATTCAGTATGATATTGGCTGTGGGTTTGTCACAAATAGCTCTTATTAATTTGAGATACTATTCATCAATACCTAGTTTATTGAGAGATTTTAGCATGAAGGCTGTTGAATTTTGTCAAAGGCCTTTTCTGCATCTATAGAGATAATCACGTGTTTGTGTGATGGATTACATTTATTGATTTGCATATGTTGAACCGGCCTTGCATCCCAGGGTTGAAGCCAACTTGATTGTGGTGAATAAGTTTTTTGATGTGCTGCTGGATTTGGTTTGTCAGTATTTTATTGAGGATTTTTGCATCGTTGTTCATCAGGGATATTGGTCTAAAATTCTCTTTTTTTGTTTGTGTCTCTGCCAGGCTTTGGTATCAGGATGATGCTGGTCTCATAAAATGAGTTAGGGAGGATTCCCTCTTTTTCTATTGATTGGAATAGTTTCAGATGGAACGGTACCAGGACCTCTTTGTACCTCTCGTAAAATTCATCTGTGAATCCATCTGGTCCTGGACTTTTTTTGTTGGTAGGCTATTAATTATTGCCTCAATTTCAGAGCCTGTTTTTGGTCTATTCAGAGATTCAACTTCTTCCTGGTTTAGTCTTGGGAGGGTGTATGTGTTCAGGAATTTATCCATTTCTTCTAGTTTATTTGCACAGAGGTGTTTATAGTAATCTATGATGGGCGTTTGTATTTCTGTGGCATTGGTGGTGATATCCCCTTTATCATTTTTTATTGCATCTCTTTGATTCTTCTCTCTTTTCTTTTTTGTTAGTCTTGTTAGTGTTCTATCAATTTTGTTGATCTTTTAAAAATACCAGCTCCTGGATTCATTGATTTTTTGAAGGGTTTTTTGTGTCTCTATCTCCTTCAGTTCTTCTCTGATCTTAGTTATTTATTGCCTTCTGTTAACTTTTGAATGTGTTTGCTCTTGCTTCTCTAGTTGTTTTAATTGTGGTGTTAGGGTGTCAATTTTAGATCTTTTGATCTTTCCTGCCTTCTCTTGTGGGTATTTAGTGCTATAAACGTCCCTCTACACACTGCTCTAAAAGTGTTCCAGAGATTCTGGTATGTTGTGTCTTTGTTCTCACTGGTTTCGGAGAACATCTCTATTTCTGCTTTCATTTTGTTATTTACCCAGTAGTCATTCATGAGCACATTGTTCAGTTTCCATGTAGTTGTGTGGTTTTGAGTGAGTTTCTTAATCCTGAGTTCTAATTTGAATCCACTGCGGTGTGAGAGACAGTTTGTTGCAATTTCTGTTCTTTTACACTTGCTGAGGAGTGCTTTACTTCCAACTGTGTGGTCAATTTTGAAATAAATGCAATGTGGTGCTGAGAAGAATGTATATTCTGTTGATTTTGGGTGGAGTTCTGTAGATGTCTATTAGGTCTGCTTGGTGCAGAGCTGAGTTCAAGTCCTGGATATCCTTGTTAACCATCTGTCTCATTGGTCTGTCTAATAATGGCAGTGTGGTGTTAAAGTCTCCCATTATTATTGTGTGGGAGTCTAAGTCTCTTTGCAGGTCTCTAAGGACTTGCTTTATGAATCTGGGTGCTCCTGTATTGGGTGCATATATATTTAGGATAGTTAGCTCTTCTTGTTGAATTGATCCATTTACCACTATGTATTGGCCTTCTTTGTCTCTTTTGGTCTTTGTTGGTTTAAAGTCTGTTTTATCGGAGACTAGGATTGCAACACCTGCCTTTTTTTTTTTTTTTTTTTTTTTGCTTTCCATTTGCTTGGTAGATCTTCTTCCATCCGTTTATTTTGAGCCTCTGTGTGTCTCTGCTTGTGAGATGGATTTTCTGAATACAGCACACTGATGGCTCTTGACTCTTTATCCAATTTGCCAGTCTGTGCCTTTTAATTGGGGCACTTTGCCCATTTACATTTAAGGTTAATATTGTTATGTGTGAATTTGATCCCATCATTATGATGTTAGGTGGTTATTTTGCCCATTAATTGATGCACTTTCTTTATAGCATCAATGGTCTTTACAATTTGGCATGTTTTTGCAGTGGCTGGTACCATTTTGTTTCTTTTCATGTTTAGTGCTTCCTTCAGGGGCTCTTGTAAGGCAGGCCTAGTGGTGACAAAATCTCTCAGCATTTGCTTGTCTGTAAAGGATTTTATTTCTCCTTCCTTATGAAGCTTAGTTTGGCTGGATATGAAATGCTGGGTTGAAAACTTTTTTCTTTAAGAATATTGAATATTGGCCCCCACTCTCTTCTGGCTTGTACGGTTTCTGCCAAGACATCTGCTGTTAGTCTGATGGGCTTCCCTTTGTGAGTTACCCAACCTCTGTCTCTGGCTGCCCTTAACATTTTTTCCTTCATTTCAACCTTGGTGAATCTGACAATTATGTGTCTTGGGGTTGCTCTTCTCAAGGAGCATCTTTGTGGTGTCCTCTGTATTTCCTGAATTTTAATGTTAGCCTGTGTTGCTAGGTTGGGGAAGTTCTCCTGGATAATATCCTGAAGAGTGTTTTCCAACTTGATTCCATTCTCCCCATCACTTTCAGGTACACTAATCAAACATAGATTTTGTCTTTTCTCATAGTCCCATATTTCTTGGACACTTTGTTCATTTCTTTTTACTCTTTTTCCTCTAATCTTGTCTTTCTTTTTCCTCTATTTCCTCTAATCTTGTCTTCTTGCTTTATTTCATTAATTTGATCTTCAATCACTGATACCCTTTCTTTCACTTGATCGAATGGGCTATTGAAGCTTGTGCATTCGTCACGAAGTTCTCATGCCATGGTTTTCAGCTCCATCAGGTCATTAAAGGTCTTCAATACACTATTTATTCTAATTAGCCATTTGTCTAATCTATTTTCAAGGTTTTCAGCTTCCTTGTGAGGGGTTCGAACATGCTCCTGTAGCTTGAAGAGGTTTGTTATTACCAACCTTCTGAAGGCTACTTCTGTCAACTCATCAGTCATTCTCCATCCAGCTTTGCTCTGTTGCTGGCAAGGAGCTGTGATCCTTTGGAGGAGAAGAGGCACTCTGGTTTTTAGAATTTTCAGCTTTCCTGCTCTGGTTTCTCCCCATCTTTGTGGTTTTATCTACCTTTGGTCTTTGATGTTGGTGACTTACAGATGAGGTTTTGTTGTAGATGCCTTTTTAAAAAAGTTGATGTTGATGCTATTCCTTTCTCTTTGTTAGTTTTCCTTCTAATAGTCAGGTCCCTCAGCTGCGGGTCTGTTGGAGTTTGCTGGAGGTCCACTCCAGAACCTGTTTGCCTGGGTATCAGCAGCAGAGGCTACAGAACAGCAAATATTGCAGAACTGCAAATATTGCAGAACAGCAAATATTGCTGCCTGATCCTTCCTCTGGAAGCTTCGTCTCAGAGGGGCACTCACCTATATGAGGTGTCTGTTGGCCCCTTCTGGGAGGTGTCTCCCAGTTAGGCTACACGGGGGTCCGGGACCCACTTGAGGAGGCAGTCTGTCCGTTCTCAGAGCCCAAATGCCATGCTGGGAGAACCACTGCTCTCTTCAGAGCTGTCAGACAGGGACATTTAAGTCTGCAGAAGTTATCTGCTGCCTTTTGTTCAGCTATGCCCTGCCCACAGAGGTGGAGTCTATAGAGGCAGCAGGCCTTGAGGATCTGCAGTGGGCTCTGCCCAGTTCGAGCTTCCCAGTTGCTTTGTTTACCTATTCAAACCTCAGCAATGTTGGACACTCCTCCCCAAGCCAGGCTGTCGCCTCGCAGTTTGATCTCAGACTGCTGCGCTAGCAGTGAGCAAGGCTCTGTGGGCGTGGAACCAACCAAGTTAGGCACGGGAGAGAATCTCCTTGTCTGCCAGTTGCTAAGACATTGGGAAAAGTGCAGTATTTGGGCAGAAGTGTCCCGTTTTTCCAGGTACAGGCTGTCATGTCTTCCCTTGGCTAGGAAAGGGAAATCCCTTGACCCCTTGCACTTCCCAGGTGAGGCGATGCCCTGCCCTGCTTCAACTTGCCCTCTATGGGCTGCACCCACTGTCCAACCAGTCCCAGTGAGATGAACCAGGTACCTCAGTTGGAAATGCAAAAATCACCAGTCTTCTGCAATGATCATGCTCGGAGTTGCAGACCGGAGCTGTTCCTATTTGGCCATCTTGGAATGGACCCCACATTTTTTTTTCTTAGTAATACATAAAGTAATGGTATATCTTACAGCTGATGGTTCCCTAAATTTGATGAAATATGGTAAGTCACACCAGATAAATAAAATGCTGCAGGCCATATAACACTTTCTAACAAAAATATTCCAATAACATTAATCTTGTACTGATTAATAACAATTTAGGTTATTAATAACCTAAAATAACTCTTAAAATAATATTAATCAATTTATCAAATACTGCATATGGTTAAGTATAGCACAGTAGTTAAGCGTAAAATTTCTGGAATCCAAGCAACCTGCAGTTTAATCCTAACTCCCTCTTTTACCAAATCCCTGACCTTAGACAATTTACTTCAACTCTCTGATCCTCAGTTTTTGATTTTTCAAATTGGTGCAATAATAATCCTATCTTTCAATTTTTTTTTTACAAGGATTGAATGAAATAATGTAAATAAAGCAATTAGCAATACCTGGCACACTGGAACGGTTCAATATCTGTTAGCTACTGCATTGCTGGTTTGCTTTTGGTTTTTTTTGAGGCAGAGTCTCGCTGTGTCACCCAGGCTGGAATGCAGTGGTGTGATCTTGGCTCACTGCAACCTCCGTTTCCCAGCTTCAAGTGATTCTCCTGCCTCAGCCTCCCAAGTAGCTGGGATTATAGGCATCTGCCACCATGCCTGGCTAATTTTTTGTATTTTCAGTAGAGACAGGGTTTCACTATGTTGGCCTGGCTGTTCTCAAACTCCTGACCTTGTGATCCACCTACCTCGTCCTCCCAAAGTGCTGGGATTACAGGTGTGAGCCACTGCGCCTGGCCCTGTTAGCTACTATATTGTTATTGCTCACTATTGTTATTATAGTAGTATCATATTATTTGATCTTTACAATATCCATTTGAGGCTATTACCTCTAATTTATAGATAAATATTTAATTCTTAGAAACTTTCTCATGGTAAAGGTTATATAGACCACAATTTATTTAGAAAATTTGTGGTTAGTAAATTATATTAGTCAGTTAATTGTCAGAAAGTCAAGCTTAAGTAATTTGCCACTTAATATTTATGAAAAGCTCAGTTGAGAGAAAAAATACACAGAAAATAGCCTAAAATTATATATTGCATACACATTTTGAGATATTCTAAAATTTATCTTTGAATTGAGCCAAGTTTTAAGAGAAAAATAGTTTGCTCTCTTATAGAATTGTTTTTATTAATATGGCAGATAACAAAGGAGTAAATTGAGAGCTGGTATAAGAAATAGCCCCATGAAATGTTTTTCTTACTGCTAGGCTGTGTCTAAGAATGTGGTGGAAACTATTGCTTATCATATAATAAACTCTACCCCTTATAAAGATTGCTCACTCTCTCCTTCTCTCCTTGGGTCTCAGTGTCAATAAAAGCTGTGTTTGCCCTAAGAAACTTAATTGAGTTTTGTAATGGATTGTATGAGCTATGTGTCTGTTTCTATATCTCTTGTTGCCTTGGTTGCTAGGAAACTCAAAGTTAAGTTTATTATCAACTCAATAAGTACAGGCATTATCCTTACTCCTGGCTTCTTCTTTTTCCTACTCTCATTTTGCCAGAAGGGACAGCTTGCAATATATCTAAAATGGAAAAGAGCTTGGTGCCTTCAAGGTACTGATAGAAGACCATGTAGTTGGATCATTTTTAGAGGGGCTAGAGATGAAGCTGGAAAGATAGACATGGCCAGCTGGAGGCCTTGGAGGAGATAAGAAGCTCTACATTTTTATAATACACTTCAAAGTGTCTATGGCAAATGAAATATAACAAATAAATCAGTCAATAAACAAAATGCATATATAAATAAATTCTAAGCATGTATCTGAATACTATAATTTCCCATGGAGAAAAATGAATTAAACTATCTTTCCCCTGCCTCCAATCCTGTTTTACAAGGAAGAGTTCTCTATAATCAGCAGAATAAAGAACAGAAAGGTAAGGGTCAAATGATAGAAGATAGAACAATTTTTCTAAAAAGAATGGCATAAACACATTTTGGAAGATAAATTTTTTACCAGCATCTACCTGGCTGGAGCCCTCCCTCACCAGCTGCTATTGGATAATTAACTCCACCCACATGAGCATGCTACATGTGCCAACCCTGACCGTAGCACTGCTTTACAAGCAGCTTAGAGGCTTTATAAGGGCAGCAGGCTGATGTAGCTTAATGGAGAGGAACAGGATCTGGATTTGAAACCAATTCATTAACCAACTAGCTGTGTGACCCTAGGCAAATCACTCTTCTGAGACTAGTTTCTTCATGTATCAAATAGAAAAAATAGCATTAATATTCTTATCATAGAGGGTTGTTAAGATTAACTGTAGATAAAGTAGCAAGATTTTATGGAAATAAAAAAGGTGAGGAAACCAGGAGAGCTGACTGCTCCAACTATCTCTGAAATTTAGTTTCTGTGAGATGAGGCAGTTGGATTAGAAAGTTTCATAGGGGAATTATATTTCAGCTTTATGGGTTGCAAAATAGTTGCATGAAATAAAAAGACTATCTGGATATAAGAAGCAATCAAAGAATGGGTGCATGCCAGGGTTCAAAGAGTATGTTTGCTAGTAAGTCTCTTGAGGAGTGTGAATTAGCCCACAGGACCCCAAAGTTTGTTCTCAGTCAGTTGGTGATATTGGAGTGTCAACAGATTTGAAAGGGAAACATTTCACAAAGTGAATGTGTAAGATACTTTTAAATAGCTCTATAAAAGTCAAAGTGCACCAAAAGAAAAAAGAAGTGAGAAAAAAACCTGAGCATTTAATTATTCAATAGCAATAAAAGTTCAGAAAAAAATCATATTTTGGTGCATTTTCTGGAAAACATAAAAAGGCCTATTTTTGAGAATTTAGATATCTGAAACAATAGAATATTTATTTGGTACCTTTAATATGTAGGTACTTAATGTGTATATTAGTGCTCACAATAACCTTGAGATGTAGGGTTTAATGTTTGTTTTATAGATGGAGAAATGGTATTAAGAATGCTCAAATAATTTTCCCCTAGTTGTATGGCCAGCAAATGATAGAAGTGACATATAAAGCACAGATCATTGGCTTAAAAGCCCACATTCTTTCTATCATAACTAGCTGCTTCCCAAGGAGAACTAGGGCTGTGCTCATCAAATAGATCAAGTGTGTATGGAACATAATTAGGATGAATCTGAAGAGAAACTAAGCAGATGAGATATGTTAAGTTCCACACTGGAAAGAAGAACAGTGTAAAAAACTAATACAATATTATAAAAAATAATAGAGAGTAGCTGACTGGACATTATAGATTACAAAACACTTTCTCCTACCCATTAATTAATTTGTTCCTCACAGTGATGCAAGTAGTATTATCTCCACTCTCAAATGAGAAAAAAGGCTCAGAGAGGGTAGATGACTTTACCAAAGGCACCCAGATACGAATTAGAGTTTGAGCCCAAATCTTTCTTCCAAGTTCCTGTCTTTTCCACCACAACAAATCAACTGGGCTCTTACTCTCATGGCATGGACAATGTCAGTCTATAGAGGGATACTTTTTTCCAGATTCATTTTCATTGGAAAACAGCCCTCGTTCTTAGGCATGAAAAATATCAGTCCCATTTTGTGAATTTGTCTGCTCCCAAGTATTCTGAGGGAACTGACATTGAACAGTGCTAGCTGACAAAAACAGCTGTTGTAAAGATCTGAAGAGACCCACCTAAGCTTAGCCAAACCCCACAACACAAATCCAATAATCCATAGCACATACCCTTATTCCTCTAAAAATTAACTGATGCTGCCAAGATAGGGCTTGGTTATACGATGAAGAACCTAACAAGATTATCACTTCTGGAAAGGACCCCACGTGTTGGGAATAAAAATCAGTCTACCGTTCCAATCAGCCTGGAAATTACAGAAAGAAGAGTGTTTAACTAACTTGCCCAGGCTGCTGCTTAGAAAATAAAGAAAACTGCCAAGGGCTTCAGAGTTCAATAGTGATCTGAAGACTCCATAGCACTGTGAAGCTCATAATCTCTAATCTTCACAACAGTCCTACATCCTAAAACAGACATAGCAGATTATTGCAAATGTATGGGTGAGGAAACTGAGGGATAGAGACAAAGGAATTAAACTAAACTGGGGATCTATTATAGGGCCGGCAGTTTATTCACAAACTTAATCCTCATAATCACCCAAATAATTTTTATAAATAGGCATGATAAGGAAAAACTAAAGTTTAAGCAACTTTACTACCTTTCCCAGGTTTACACAGATAGTAAGTGATATAATCAAATAATAGTCTTGGAAGATTCTGCACTGTACAATCAAGATTAGTCTTGGGAAATTGTTAGTAATGTTGTCCAGCCCATCTTTTCTCAATTATAGCATGGTGCCTCTTTTGATAGATTGTAGATTATTTTCCTAAGATCATTTACTCATCTGTTTTCCCTGACTAGACATAGCTCCCTAGCCTCAAAAACACATGAAAATTTAAAAGAAGAAGATATATAAATGGCCAGTTAGGGTCTGGAGATTCTGAGGTAATGAGGGGTAGTTTTGAGAGGAGACAACTTTGCAGAAAAAGAGCTTCAGAAATTTGCATAGGGGTGAACTTGAAATTTTACTGCCTCCAAAAGTGCATACAAGGGTAACACTCCACAAGGGCAGGTAAACAGCAACTAGGGAGAACTGAACAATTCCTAGAGGTAACAGAGACGTTAGGATTTATTCAAGTTTGAACAGTGGAAATTTATCATTGATCCCTTGGATTATTCATTAAAAACTCCAGAAAGGCTAGGCTTCAGTAACAGGGCCAAACTATCCCTAGAGTAAAAAGTACTCTGTAATAGATATGCCTAAAATATCTTAAAAACAAAACTTCAAAAGGATTCAACTTACTACAAGTAACTCAACTTATAGCCAAGGAAAAACCAAAGACGACAAAATACAAACACATAGCAATGTAAACTCTACAATGCCAAACAGTCAATCAAAAATTAAAGATATCAAGAGGTAGGGAAATACGAGCTATAAACAAAAGAAAAACAAGTCAATAGGAACAAATCCATAAATTATAGCTGTAATGAAATTAGCATATAAAAACATTAAAAGAGCAATTATAATTATGTCAGGTATTTAAAGTAAAACAATTTTAATAAGGAGAAAAGAAAGATATAAAAAAGAATCAAATGAAATTTCTAAAGATGAAAAAAATCCGTGAAAATCTGAGAGGAAAAATTCACTGGATAGAATTAATCTCAGATTAGATGCTGCAGAAGTAGTCAGTGTATTAAATAAGACCTAAGGAAATGAAGAGACACCTTATGCCATATATTGGAAGATTCAATATTGTTAGGCTATCAATTATCCTAAAATTTACTTATAAGTTAAATATAATCCCAATTGATAAATTTACTCTGTAATTTATATAGCAACGCAAAGAAACTAGAATAGTCACAACTATTATGAAAAAAAAAGGTTGGAGAGCCTATACTACCTGATTTTAAGAGTTTTTATAAAGCTAAAATAATCAAGAATGTGTAAAACTGGTAATAAGGATTGGCATATAGATCAATGGAACAGAGTCGAAATATAATACAAACAGAAACAGAAACAGAATGTGGTCAATTGATTTTTGACAAAACAGCCAAAATAACTTAATAAGGAAAGGATTGTTCCTTCAACACATGGTGCTAGAACAACTGAATATCCAATGGAAAAAAGTAAACCTGGACAATAATATCATACCATATGCAAAAATGAACTTAAAATGAACTATAAATATAAAAGTAAAAAAACTAAACTGTAACATTTCTTGAAGAAAACATAGGTAACAAATTTTTGACTTCAAGTTTGGCAAAGATTTCTTAAATAGGATACAGAAAGCATAAACCTTAAAAGAAGATAATATGATAAAAATGGACTATATAAAAATTAAATATGTCTAATTTTTGAAAAAAATTCAGAAAATGGAAAAGAAAGCCACATAGACAGGAAAAAATTAATAAATCATATGCGTGATAAAAGACCTGTATCCAGAAAATATAAAGAAATCATACAATTCACTAGTAAGATAATAGAATCAGAAAAGCGGCAAAAGCTTTAAATAGACATTTTAACAAAAACCACAAACAAATGAACAAAAAGCTCATGAAAAATGCTTACTATCATTAGGCACTAAAAATGTCAAAATTGAAACAACATTGAATACTACTACATACCCACTAGAATGGCTACAATTAAAAATATTGAAAATTACAAGCATTGACAAGGATACAGAAAAACCCGAACTTTTACACACTGCTGGTAAGAATGTAAAAAATGTACTAATGACTGTTTTTGAAAACAGTTTGTCAGATTTTTATAAAGTTAAAAATATGCTTACTATATAATTCATTAATTAATTCCTAGGTGGAAAAAGGGAAATAAAATTGTATGCCTTCAAAAAAACTTGTACATAAACATTCATAGTAGCTTTATTCATTAATGAAATTCAAATTTACATCACCAAATGAATAGATAAAAATAAATTATAGCATATGTTTCCATGGAATGAAATACTACTCAGCAATTAAATAAATTATTGTTACCTGCAAAACATAGTCCTGACTGAAGAAACCAGGCATCGAAGAATATATATTTTATATTTCCATTTATATTCAACTCAAAGAATGACAAATTTAATTTATAATGGTAGAGTGTAGATCAGTGGTTGCTTGGGTCAGGGGTGTCAGAGCTGAACTTGACAGGGAAAAGGCACAAAAGAACTTCTGGGGATGGTAAAAATATTCTATCTTGATTGTGGTGGTGATTGCATGGGTATATATATTTGTCACAATTCGTTGATCACTACCCTTAAAAGGTATGAAATTTATTGTACAGAAATTACATGTCAATGAATTGATTTTTTAAAGGACAATGGTATCATGGAGCTTCTTGTCTACTATAAAAGGGGGAATCCAGTGAGAACTAACAAGTGTCATAACTGCTATGTTGGGGAAATCAGGCATGAATACAACATAGAAGCAGCTAACCCAAATTATTGGCTTAGGAAGATTTATCAAGGGGAGTTAAGATCTGAAGATATCATAATAGTCTGTTAAATGAACATAACAGCATGCACAAATACCCGGAAACAAGAGAAACGATGGAATGTTTAAAAACAAAAGCAGCATGTTTTGAAGAGATATATAGGAAGTGTGAGAATTGACAAGATTGACAGGATTTAGTGATTGATTGGGTTCTAGGAAGAACAGAACAAGAATAATGTTCTAATTTCTGCCCTAGACAACTAGATGAGTGTTGATGGCATCTTCTGAAATAGGAGATATTGAAGGAGCATCAGATTATGGGAGATGATAATAACTCTAATTTTGAATTCGATTTGGAGTGCCTATAATACATCAAAGACAAGATACAAAATTGGAAGATGGTAATATAGGTCTGTATTTAAAGACAGAGAACCAGGAAGCAACATACAGCTAGTAATTAATGTAATGGAGTAGATGCATTTCCCAGGGAATTCAAAAACTGATAAAAGATGAAGACCAAGGACAAGTTACAGAACATTAATATTTAGAAAATTAGCAAAGGGAGATGAACTATATAAGAGCTACAGAGGAAAAAACAAACAGGAGCGTGTGGTCACATGGAATTCATAGGTTTAGGACAGTGTGGTTAACAGGACCAAATTCCTGAAAAATCAGGAATGACACTGTCTGTTGGGTTTGGTGACAAGAAGGTCATTGTTGGCCTATAAAGAACAGTTTCATTGGAGTGATGGAAGCAGTGCTGAAGAGTTAGTGAAAAATAGAAAATAAGAAAAGCCTCATGTAGAAAGAAAAAAAGAAAATGACAACTTTTCATCCTCCAGCTAGCTTGATCCAAGACTCAGAGGAGTATAAATAGACTCTTAAGTGTCTGGGTAAAACTTTTGACTCTAAGTCATTAAATCTCCTTTAGTGGACAAGGAGAATTAAAATGATTATAAATTACAGTCATTTGATTTGGGATTGAAAAAGATCTTAAAAAGTGACCAAGTTCTATGCCACTGGAAACATCTATTTTACAGCCAGAAGACACCACAATATTTTATATGGCAAATGTTTTTTATCTTCATGATGCAGATTGAGCAGGGTATTATTGTTAATCTATAAAAGAAAATGCAAATCAAAACCACAATGAGATACCATCTAACACCAGTTAAAATGGCAATCATTAAAAAGTCAAAAAACAAAAGATGCTGGTGAGGATGTGGAGAAATAGGAATGGTTTTACACTGTTGGTGGTAATGTAAATGAGTTCAACCATTGTGGAAGACAGTGTGGCAATTCCTCAAAGATCTAGAACCAGAAATATCATTCGACCCAGCAATCGTATTACTGGGTACATACCCAAAGGATTATAAATCATTCTACTATAAAGACACATACACATGTATGTTTACTGCAGCACTATTTACAATAACAAAGACTTGGAATCAACCCAAATGCCCATCAATGATAGACTGGATAAAGAAAATGTGGCACATATACACCATGGAATATTATGCAGCCACAAAAGAAAGAGTTTAGGTGATTTGCAGTGACATAGATGAAGCTGGAAACCATCATTCTTGGCAAACTAACACATGAACAGAAAACCAAACACTGCGTGTTCTCACTCATAAGTGGGAGTTGAACAATGAGAACATATGGATACAGGGAGGGTAACATCACACACTGGGGCTTGTCAGGGGTTGGGGGGCTAGGGGAGGGAAAGCATTAGGACAAATACCTAATGCATGCGGGGCTTAAAACCTAGATGACAGGTTGATAGGTGCAGCAAACCACCATGGCACATGTACACCTATGTAACAAACCTGCACGTTCTGCACATGTATCCCAGAACTTAGAATAAAAAATAAATTGACACTTCTCAAAAGAAGACATTCATACAGCCAACAGACACATGAAAAAATGCTCATCATCACTCGCCATCAGAGAAATGCAAATCAAAACCACATTGAGATACCATCTCACACCAGTTAGAATGGCAATCACTAAAAAATCAGGAAACAACAGGTGCTGGAGAGGATATGGAGGAATAGGAACACTTTTACACTGTTGGTGGGACTGTAAACTAGTTCAATCATTGTGGAAAACAGTGTGGCGATTCCTCAAGGATCTAGAACTAGAAATACCATTCGACCCAGCCATCCCATTACTGGGTATATATCCAAAGGATTATAAGTCATGCTGCTATAAAGACACATGCACACGTATGTTTATTGTGGCACTATTCACAATAGCAAAGACTTGGAATCAACCCGAATGTCCACCAGTGACAGAATGGATTAAGAAAACGTGGCACATACACACCATGGAATACTATGCAGCCATAAAAAAGGATGAGTTCGTGTCCTTTGTAAGGACATGGATGCAGCTGGAAACCATCATTCTCAGCAAACTATCGCAAGAACAGAAAACCAAACACACCGCATGTTATCACTCATAGGTGGTAATTGAACAACGATATCACTTGGACACAGGAAGGGGAGCATCACACACCGGGTCCTATTGTGGGGAGGGGGTAGGGGGAAGGGATAGCATTAGCAGATATACCTAATGTAAATGACGAGTTAATGGGTGCAGCACACCAACATAGCACATGTATACATATGTAATAAACCTGCATGTTGTGCACATGTACCCTAGAACTTAAAGTATAATTTAAAAAAAAAGAAAAATGAACATAGTTTTACAGATTTGAACAGCCAATTCATTAAAAAGGGATAAAAATATCAAAACATATGAAAAGTTGTTCAATCTCATTAGTATTTAAATACATGTAAAACAAAACTAAAATACCATATTCCTCCATCAAATTGTTAACTATTAAAAATAGTATAATACGTAGTATGTCAAGGGTGTTGAGGAACAAACACTCTTTTAAACAGTTCAACGTGGTTGTATATTGGTAAAAATATTTTCTAAGGAGCAGTTTGACAATATGTGGATGTTCTTCTTTGGTTCTATAATTTCCCTGCTAAATATTTATCCTAAGGAAACAATTAAAACTGCATAGAAATTCACATGCCAAAATGTTTGTTTCTGAGATAATAGGTGATGTATAAGAGCAATACTTAGAAACAATGTAAATGAATAAAAAGAATGCATCTCTTTCAATTAAGTATATATGTATATGATGTGCATCTGTATATGAATACATATATGTATATATGTATATATCCTAATATATATGCATATGTGTATATCCTAATATGTATGTATATATGTATATGTGTGCATACATATATACATATGAAGGTATATATAATATATGATATACATATATGTATATGATGAAATACTTTGTTGTCATTAAAATTACATTTTTGAAAACTATAATATATATAAAATGTTTGTGGGTTATTGCTATATGAAAAATTATTTTAAAAAACAGCAAAAACCCAGAGTATTTTTATAATCTAAATTTTATAATAAAAGATATATGCACAAACATGCATATACACAATATATGCATGTACACAAAATGAATAAGTGTAATACATCATCATGTTAACAGAGATTGTAACTGAATTGTGAGGCCACAGGTGATTTTTGTTTTCTCCTGTAGGCTTGTCTGTATTCTCTAAACTTTTTTCAGTCAATATATATACTAGTATAACCAGATAAATTAACAGTAATTGTGAAAAAATATGGCATCCAAAACCATAAAGAAATAATGTTTATTCCAAGGCAATTAAAAACAAGATCCCAAGTTTAATCTTTCATATGCTGTCTCATTGAGCTGCACATGGAAAACACAACTACAACAACAGAAAATCTTCTGTGTTAAAAGTAAGAAAATCCTGTCTCATTGATAAACATAAATGCAGATAATTTTAAAAGGAATATTTACTAGGTGCCAGTCATTTCACTGGCTTCAAGTCTTTTGAGACAATTACCCTGAAAACGAAGTCTTATTAGTCCCATTTTACAGACAAGGAATGTGTTGGAGAGATTAAAGAACTTGCCTAAAGCTGAATTCAAATGTAGACCCTTCTGACCTTCAAGATGCAACTTGTCCACTACATGTTGCTGCTCCCATAGTTGACAGGCAACATATTAAGTAATTAGATTTCTAAATATTACCAGAGGCTATTTGAAATCTCTAAAATAAGGCATCAGGAAAAATGGTTCTGTAAAACTATTTTAGATTTCTTGCTAGAAAATTACAACTACAGGCTCTTACTAAGAAAATGGCACCAAATTACAAATTCTTTTCAATAAGCCAGTCTTTAATAGCTCTAAGTACTAGACTCTTTAATTTGAATTTGGCTGTTATGACGAATACAATAAATTAACTTGTGAAATTAATCATTTTGTTTTTAATGAAAAAATATAAATATGGAAGCTTTGCTGTGTCTATACATATGGCTGGCAAGGATAATGGCTTATGTTGAAAAATACTACTCTGCAGGAATTCCTACTGCTGTTTATACTGTAATTCAATTTGTTCTATTTAGCCACAAAAAAATGCTAGTCCTTCAGACAATCAGTCCACTACTGAGGTTCACAGCAGGTTAAAACTGAAACCCTTGCCACTTAATAAAAATGAAATCAATGATCTAATTTTTGTCCCCCCATTAGTTCGTAACATAAGAAGCAGAGAGAATGCTTTATGAACTGGACCAATTCAATGAAATTGAATTTACAAATACTTACAGAGTAACTTGATATGTATCCAGCAGTCTGCCAGATGTTTTACATTTTTCATTTCATTTTTCCTAATAAAGCTTCCATGTTATAGATCATAAAATTAAGGATCAGAGACATTAAATAATCTTAACAAAGTCACATAGCCAAGAAATAGCAGCACAAGAATTTGAATCCTCATCTTCCTGAAACTAAATCCTATGCTATTAACATGACACGAAACCATTTCTGATGTTATCATATAATAGAAGACTGATTGTATATGAAAATAAAATGACAGAGGTTTGTACAAGATGATGTTGAAACACAGAAGTGGAAGATGCTGGTGTGGGAACACTAGGAAGAATCCTCACAGGGGATGACATTTAAATAGCTGGTGTAATCATTGGTTTCAGAAGGATTTTATCATTACCCTCTTCTAAAGTAGAGACTGTAATCCTCATTTTGCATAAGGTGAATGATACTCAGGTTAATATGCACGATACTGATATTGATGCTAATATTTATGATCTGTCAATAAATCAAGAACCAAAAATCTGGTTTTTCATTCTTAGGCCAGTGGAGTGGGTGGGGAGAGTCCTTATATAGGCTACCGAGTAGTCAAATGACATAGTGAGTGAGTGGATGGATAGTGTCAGAAATGGGCATCTTCAAAACAATTGCTAACAAGAGAATAACATAAAATTTCAATACTTCAAATTACCTGTATAACTTCCTTGCTAAGAGGCCATCCAACATTTTCTCAGACATTTATATCGATACCTACAAAACCATTTATGCTACTCTTGGACAAGCCAAAAGTAATAATTACAATAAGGAAAAAATAGAGAATATGCTCGAATTCCTTAGTTTAGGGAGGGGAGATTGAACCTGCCTAAAAGAAATGACATTTGAGCAGAGGCTTAAACAAGGAAGATTTACATACACGATGATAGGGAGCAGGCAGAGATTCTAGGCAAAATAAAGAATATATTTAAAGGCATGAAAGAATGAAAGTGAAAAATTCTGGAACTGGGAAACAATCAAGTAGTTTGAGCTTAGCTTACATGGGACAGTATGGGAGAAAGAAACTTGCACTAGTATACCAGAGCCAGACCTTAGAGAACCTTGAATGCCAGGTGAGACTTTTATAAGTTGTCCCTGCCAGGTGAGTAAACAAAGTCCAAAGAGAAAAATACTACAGACACAGCCTTTAAGGAGAAGGTAGAGGAAAAAGAAGCAAAGGAGGAACAGTTAGAGATAGATTTTGCAGAAGCTAATGGAGAAAAGTATGTCAAGAAATATGGAGTGGTCAACCACAATCATCCACTTAAAACATCATCTCTCCTTCCTAAACTCCTCCCCTTTTTCTTTCCCTCCACTACCAAAATACTGAGTAATCCACGTTTACTATTGCTACTTCTTTGATGCCAATTTATTCCTTAACCTACTGCTTTCTCCATCACATGGAGTCTGGCTTCTTTCTCCATCACATCACTGAAATGACTGAAAATGTCATCTGTAATTTTGGTTGTCAAAGGCAATGCTGTCCTCATTCTATTTGATCTTTCTGTGGCTCTACTGGCCAAACTTATATCTCTGGTTCACACCTCCTGCCACATTTCCAGACTCATATATCCAACTGCCACCTCAACATTTCCATGTGGATTTAATAAACTTGGCCAAAAGGAATGGTTTCTCAAATATACCCAGGCAAGTTAGATCAGAGCAGATAGTATCCAGGGAGAAACTGGTTGTCAGCACTGGATAAGAGGAATCAGGAGTTCAGGCACTGTATTAGTCTGTTCCCACATTGCTATAAAGAACTACCTGAGACTAGGTAATTTATGAAGAAAAGAGGTTGAATTGATTCACAGTTCTGCAGGCTGTACAGAACGAATGGCTGGGGAGGCCTCAGGAAACTTACAATCATGGCAGAAAAGGGGAAGCAAGCACCTTTTTCACATGGCAACAGTAGAGAGAGAGCAAAGTGGGAAGTGCTACACACTTTTAAACAATGAGATCTCATGAGAATTCACTATCCCAAGAACAGCAAGGGGCAAATCCACCCTCATGATCCAATCACCTCCCACCAGGCCACTCCTCCAACACTTAAAATCATAACTCAGGCCGTACGCAGTGGCTCACGCCTGTAATCCCAGCACTCTGGGAGGTCGAGGTGGGCGGATCACAGGTCAGGAAATCGAGACCATCCTGGCTAACACGGTGAAACCCTGTCTCTACTAAAAATACAAAAAACTAGCTGGGCGTGGTGGCAGCGCCTGTAGTCCCAGCTACTCGGGAGGCTGAGGCAGGAGAATGACGTCAACCCGGGAGGTGGAGCTTGCAGTGAGCCAAGATCGTGCCATTGCATTCCAACCTGGGTGACAGAGAGAGACTCCGTCTCAAAAAAAAAAAAAAAAAAAATTCATAACTCAACATGAAATTTGGGTGAGGACACAGAGCCAAACCATATCAGGCATATTTGTTGACATGCAACTTATAGAAACTTTTTAAGTACAATAATTCAGGCAAACGTCACAATCACCTTGGAATCCAGAGGTCATTATTTCCATTTTACAGGTGAGCAAACTGAAGCTCAATGAGGTAGAGTGGCATCATTCATTTATTCATTCATCCATCTACCAATCCATTCATCCATTCTCTTACTATTTATGAGAGTTTGCTATGTGTTAAGCCCTACAACTGAGTCAAAGTTCCACGGCCAGTCCTGGTAGAGTGGGAATTCAAACCCCAGGCTGCTCACCTTTAAGTCCAAGGATCTTTTCCTTTCCACACAGTTGTATGGAGGCCATCCAATCAGGACCTTTTCAGATTTGCTTGTGGAGAAATGACACACATTTATAACTGGACAGCAGTTACAGCACTGTATGTATAATAATTGGTTCTGGATAAATGTGTCAAGTGACCAAATGGATGGATGAATATGAGAATAACAATAATACTGTTCATCCTATCCCATAGGATTATTATGAGGGCCAAATGAGATTGTAGTGGAAAGAGTCTTGACAAGGGGCTATTTTAATATTCCTTTTTATTGTTTGTTGCCTCAAATCCGGTTTGGAAATAGACAATGATGCAACAATCTAGGTTGAATCCACTTCTCTATGGAGCAACAGCATTTGGTTATAGGTGATAATCTTGTCTGTTTTTGCTTACTGTCTCCTTCTCAAGATATAAACACCTCTATTTTTCATATCCACATACTACCAGGTCCCCAGAAAGGAGGCTCAAAATCTGTTTCTTGAATAAATTTATGATTTCCAGTTTTATAGATTAGGGAATTAAAGCTCAGAAGGCTAAATGAATAGCATAAAGTCACCTGGTAATTAAGTGGCAGAACTAAAATTTGCACTCAGGTCTTCTGACTTTAGTACTTTTTACAATATACTACTTTTTTGACTGAGTGTTAGGCCTCACTAGCAATTTAGATAATAGTAAAAGAACAAAAGTTAGGTACAACTTGATCATTTACGAGGTGCTTTCCCATACATTTTCTAGTGGACTCTCAAAACAACACTGGAAACACAAATTATAGATAAGGAAATCCAGGCCTGAAGCCCTCAAGATATGCAAAATTGCCTAGGGGCATGGAGCACGCAAATTCAGAAGCCAGGCCCTTCTCCAGGCTCAACATCTCTGGCTGCTTCACCTTCATATTCACACCTTTCTTCCATCAGGCTGCCCTGCCCCAGGAAAACTACCCAATCCTTTTAAGACAGTGTATTCACAACTGTACTCATTGTGCCAAGACAGGCCAGCACAGAATATGGCCTTTCAACTTGCACAGATTTCCAAAAGAAGATATTTTGTCATCTAAAAATGCTGCCAAGGTTCCAGGTACATGATTGGTGAGGAACCAGGCCAGTTGACAAAATATTTGACAAAATTCCAATTGCTGGTGATTCTCAAGTTACAGGAGATAAGGACTTCTTGGATGTGCCCATTGGCCTGCATGCAGTAGAATTGAAATAGAATGTGCAGGCGCTGTCAGAGTAATATGACATGTATCCAGATCTTTTTCCTTTTATTTTTAGGCTTGAAGTTTAGTCCTCTTTCTTTGGCAGTTTTTGGAGCCATGTGGCTGGCACAACTCTGGCAAATACTAAAAATGCAATGGGATTGTGAAGAAGGGGTAACTGCCATCATGCAAAACTAGAATTAAATATTTGTACTCCTTCTTGGGACTTTTAAAGGGGGGGGCCATTTCTTACCATTAAGAAATTGCTTTAATTACTGAGATATAAAATCAAGAGGGAAAGTCATTTTTAATGGAGTTTATATTTAAACACAACAGGAATGAGCAGGAATATTTATTGGTATTTTAAAAAAGAAGATATTATTAATTTCACTCTACTTTGAGTTATATTCAGTGTAACAAACATTGCAAATACAATGTAAATTGTATTTCTTAAGTGTAAATATCATCCTTAAATATAAATATTGTGAATTCAAATGAATTAGAGACTGAAAAGTAATATTTTATGCATTCATTCCTTATTTATTAATTCAAAAAATACTTATTGACCATGGACTCTGGAACCAAAGTCTAAGTGTAAATCAGGTATCTGCCACTTAATAGCCCTATTCTATTATTTTAAATCATTATCATTATTATTAACACATGTCAGGCCCTTTTCTAAAAACTAAACACTAAATGAGAATCTGAGTATGCTCTGGAGGACCCCAGAGGAGAAGACATGGTGCTTATCCTTGCAGAACTTGAGGTGACACCCTTGTAAGTTGTCCCTTTATTAAATTATCCTCAAATTCCTGCCAAGATTCTGACATAGGACATAAGGATAGAATATATAAGAAAACTGAAGAGGCTAGTGTGGCTGGAGTTTATGAGAAATAAGGGTGAGAAAGATAAAGTTGGAGAGGCAGGCAGAGATCAAATTATGCAGAGCCTTATAGATTATGGTAACAATTTCCAATGTTACTTTAAGTATAATAAGAAGTCACTGGAAATAGAGAAATAAGGAGTAGTATCTGCATCAGAATCTAACATGAGGACTATGAAAACTGTATAGCTTCTAATTATTTGAGGGCTATAGAACACTTCAGAGACTAAATTTTCTGCTGGCTTTATAAACTCTGAAAAGTTGATGTCTTAAAAAAGTGGTCAGATGAGTAGACTGCAAAAATTTTCTCCCATTCTGTAGGTCGGCACTATTCACAATAGCAAAGACTTGGAATCAACCCAAATGTCCATCAGTGACAGATTGGATTAAGAAAATGTGGCACATATACACCATGGAATACTATGCAGCCATAAAAAAGGATGAGTTTGTGTCCTTTGTAGGGACATGGATGCAGCTGGAAACCATCATTCTTAGCAAACTATCACAAGAACAGAAAACCAAACACCGCATGTTCTCACTCATAGGTGGGAACTGAACAATGAGATCACTTGGACTCAGGAAGGGGAACATCACACACCAGGGCCTATCATGGGGAGGGGGGAGAGGGGAGGGATTGCACTGGGAGTTATACCTGATGTAAATGACGAGTTGATGGGTGCTGACGAATTGATGGGTGCAGCACAGCAACATGGCACAAGTATACATATGTAACAATCCTGCATGTTATGCACATGTACCCTAGAACTTAATAATAATTAAAAAAAAAAAAGTGGTCCCCAACCTCTGGATCATGGACCAGTACCTGTTTGTGCCTGGGCTGCTAGGAACTGAGTCACACAGCTGGAGGTGGTGGTGGGTGGGGGGGTATGAGTGAGCATTACCCCCTGAGCTCCACCTTCTGTCAGATCAGCAGCAGCATTAGATTCTCACAGGAGTGAGAACCCTATTGTCAACTGCGCATGTGAGGGATCTAGGTTGCACACTTCTTATGAGAATCTAATGAATGCCTGATTATCTGAATTGGAACAGTTTAATCCTAAAACCATCTCCCCACTCTCCCACCTCCTGTTTCTGGTCTGTGGAAAAATTGTCTTCTACAAAACCAGTCTCTGGTGCCAAAAAGGTTGGAGACTGCCGTCTTGAAATATCCCACCTGAAAACATTTCCTGTCTCCCTCCCCCTCACTGTCCTCTTTCTCAAAAAAAAACTCAACATATAGAGAAGAATGGCAAGATTTGGACTAATGCATATTAGGCTTCCAATCCTGGCTCTGCCACTCGCTAGCTGAGTGGCTTTGGATAACTTATTACAAATCTTTGAGCCTTAGTTTCTGCATATATAAAATGAAATAAGATCAATAATACCTGCCCTCATGAGAGTACTAGGAGAATGACTTAAGTGGCAGCAAACAAGCTAGCATAGCATTTGGCACATAAATGCTCAATAAATATCATTTTCTTTCCCTTCTTTTCTCCTATGTCTATGCCTATAATAGTGTTAGGGCCATGACATTTAGAATTAAATAATATCCCTGGACAGTAATCATAAACCTTTGTATTACAGATGCTAGTCATATAATCTAAGGAATATCAAAATGTCATTGAAAATATAAACACAAATTAATAATAAAAAGGCAAATAAATAATTATAATAACTAAAAGTTTTATAATTCATAAATTATTTTATACTCCTTTCTTCATTTTGTTCTCAAAATACCCTTGTACAATAGGCAAGTCAGATATTATTCCCATTTTATAGGTAAAGAAACAGACTTGGAGATATTCCAATATTTAAAAAAGTTCACTGCAAGGGATAGAAAAATAAACAGAATCCAGGTATTTTAATTCCTTTACAAGGATTAATTCCCCTTCATTACTAACAGACTGGGAATATATGTTACATGGGAAATGTTGCTCCCCCTGAGACCTGCTATTGCCCTTAGGACAAGCCAGGCAAAGTAGATACATGCCTACTCTCACCTCCCAATACTTTATCTATAGCCTTATCTCTCCCCATGTCCTATTCCTTAATTTAAGGTGAGGCCATACTGAACTTTTAGCTTGTTATTCCTGGAACACATCAAACTGTTACTTCCGGGCACATACTGCTGCCTTTGCTCAGAATGGCCTTCCTCCTCCTGAACAGCCAGGAAGCATCTCTTCATGAATATTTCAAGAGTTAACTCAAGGGTTGTTGCAGCTAGGAGGGTTTTCTTGACACCCCATGTAAAATGGCTACCTCATCTTCAGTGTCCCTAAGCACAGCCTTGTAACAAGTAATTGTATCTTGCATTTGGTGTAATTCTGTCTATCTCTGCATCAGTTGCATTTGGTACAATTGTGTCTTCTGCTTCTGGACTGTGAGTTCCATGAGGGCAGGGAATGTGCCATGCTTTTAATATTCTTCTTGTCCAGACAGGGTCTGGCATGGAACAGGTGCTCAAGGAATATTTCATAATATGGTGAATGAATTAAGTTTCCTAGGGTCCCTTAAGTTTGACCCAGAAGCCTTATACATACATATAAAACAGTAACTCACAGAACTCCTCAGGAAGGAGTCAGTCCAAACCATCTACATACATTAAAGCATGGAGAACAAAGTGGAAAAACAAAAACAAAGATGTAGAAGTTAACAATTACTAGAACTACTGCTCTTTGGGAAACAGCCCTAACATATCATTTTCCCAACAGTGACTCTCACCATTTTATAACCATATGCCATTTGTCAATCCAGACTGAGCTGGTTCTCTAGTGTAAAATAGCCCCAGTGCTATTGCAAATGGTTCTGCCAGTGAAAAAGCAAGACCATCCATGGTGAAATGCATTTTACCAGGCCTATGCCCATATTTGAACAGGGACTGTCTCATAAGTTCTCTGGTTTTCCTGTCTGTAAGATATGGATTATATCCTGTCTCAGTGCCTATACCAGCAAGGCTGATTCATGACATGAGGCACCTAGTGTAAAAATGCTCCAAGCTCTGTTAACTTGCTCTATCCTAGAATCTGTGGAAAGAATACTGGAAAAAAGGTTTGAGCCAATGTGTTGCTGGCTGATGATGGCTATCAGTGGTTGCCAGGTACTATGTTAGAACTCTGCAAAAGACAGAAGAGATGGCCTGAGGGGCTATGTTGGAGGACTCTAGGGTGCCTGAGTGAGCCCATCATTGAGGAAGTTTCATAAAGTGGGTAATATGGGGTCAGGATCAGAGGTTGTATTCCAGCACCAAACACAAAATAGGCATTTCATAATTTTAAAAGGAAGGAAGGAAGGAAGGAGATGGAGGAAAGAGGAATGGAGGGAGGGAGGGAGGGAGAGAGGAAAAGAGGGAGGAAAGAAGAGAGGAAGAAGTCTGGGTTCAAAGACTTGTGTTTAAAAGCAGCCTGAATCTAGTCTTGGATTTAATGAACATTAATTCTTTATATTTCTTACTTATACCTCACAGTCATGCTTGAAGGCCCAGCTCACTTCTGTGCAATCCTATTCAATTTACCTAATCTACACACACACACACACACACACACTCTCAAACACAAATACACATCTGCTGCTCCCTCAGACCTATGCTGGGTTCTAGTGACCCTGATAAGAATGAGACATAGTCCTTACTTCAAGGACTAAACTGAGACAGACCCAGAAATAGACAATGATAATTTGATGATAAATGCTGTGAAAGAGAAATTCAGGAGGAAGGGAGACAGACTGGGCAGGGATTGACTAACTCTACCTGCAGGGTCCTGGAAGACTTCCCAGAGACAGTTGGGTTGGGCCCTGAAGGAAGAGTAAGAGTTTCCAGGCAGAGTGGCAGAGAGAGGATTCTAGGCTGAGGTCACATTGAAAGCAAAGGCAATGGGGCTGGTGGTAACACAATCAGACATCATTGGGAAGCCTAAAAGTGGGTGTCTAATGGCAGAACAGAAGATGTGGAAGAGAAAGTTGCTGGAGCTAAGGCAAGAAAGACAGGATGGGGTCAGTCCAGCCTCACTCAGGATCAGGCATAAAAAGTGTTCTAGGGAAGGGAAACAGCAGCAAAAATGACAGGAATCCAGGATTTGACCAGAGGAACTATTTTTAGGAAATCATAGATTGAAAAGAGTAAGGGAGAAAAGGATAAGATTTAAAATTTGAGACAGGCAACTTCTGATGGCTTGTTTTGCTTTCATTTGTCTAATCTCACATCATTCTCTACTCACCACTCTTGCCACCTAACCCTATCCCATGGCTCTGCTACATATATTAAAGATAATTAATAAGACTGCCTGGTTTTGAACCCCACCTCTATCATTAGTAGTTTGTTGAACTTGAAAAGTTTTCCACCATTTCTTACCCTCAGTTTTTAGAGCCACCAATGAGTATCCATTGTATGGAATGCTTTGTGCTTTAATAATTTCTATTGATCATTTTGTATGTGTCAGGTCCCATTCCAAGCATTTTTGTGTATTATTTCATTTATTTCCAGACAACTGTTTTAATGTAGGTAGTATTTGTGTCCCTATTTTATAGATGAAGAAAGCAAAACACAGTTTGAGAATTTGGTATCAGGTCACAAGGCTATAAGTAGAAGACAGGATTGGAATCCAGGCAGTTTGATGAAAAAGCCTGTGTTTCCAACTACAGTGAGTAAGATCCTCAACTTAACATGTCTAAGGTTCTTCACAAAACTAAAAATAGAGCTATCATAAGATTCAGCAATCCCACTGCTGGGTATGTACCCAAAAGAAAGGAAATCAGTATATCAAGGAAATACCTGCACTCTCATGTTTGCTGCAGCACTGTTCACAATAGCCAAGATTTGGAAGCAACCTAAGTGTCCATCAGTACATGAATGGATCAAGAAAATCTGGTGCTTATACATAATGGACATAATGTTCAGCAATCAAAAAAGAATGAGATCCTGTCATTTGCAACGACATAGATAGAACTGGAGGCCATTACGTAAGTGACACATTACGTTAAGTCAGGCACAGAAAGACAAATATCACATGTTCTCACTTATTTGTGGGACCTAAAAATCCAAACAATTGAACTCACGGAGATAGAGTTATCAGAGGATGGGAAGAGTAGTGGGGGTTGGGGAGCTGGTTAGGGAGGAGGTGGGGACAGTTAATGGGTACAAAAACAAATTGAATAAGAACTAGTATTGGATAACACAACAAGGTGACTCTAGTCAATAATAATTTAATTGTACATTTAAAAATAACCAAAAGATTATAACTGGATTGTTTGTAACACAAAGGATAAATGCTTGAGGGGACAGACACCCAATTTCCCATGATGTTGTTATTATGCATTGCATGCTTGTACCAAAATATCTCATATACCTCATAAATATATACACCTACTATATAGCCACAAAAATTAAAAATTAAAAATTAAAACCATAAAAAATAAAAAGGTATCTAGCATTGTGGGGATCACAGAATTCATGTGTCTGTGTGGTGTGATGAAACACAGAACTCTAATGAATGAGTGAGGAAACAAGTGAGAAAATGTTGGTTGAAAGGGGAAACACCTAGCTGAGAGAAAACCCTTCTTCCCCAGGTGGCTAGCCAGGAGAATGAAGAGTTGGTAACTATAAAGTGAGATGGTGGTGGTGACTGTCTCATTTCATCAGATATACTTGTCATACATGCACCATTGTCCTGAGCCCATGAATAAAACATGGAGAAGTGCCCCAGACACCCTCCAAGGAGCATGATGGGGCCTCAGGGGCCACACCAGGCTCCCTGTGTAGACCTATGATTGGGCTTCAGAAAGTACCCATTGCCATTCTTCTGCCTCATCCATCATCATTACAACCAACCTAAACCTCTGATTATGAAGGCACAGCCTGGTAGCAGGGAGCAGCTAGGGAGCACAATGCCTTCAAGCCAGAAGTAAAAGGACTGGGGATGGAGGAATCATAATTCATCAGCTTCAGAAAACTCAGAATGCTGAAGGCAGCACAAAGCTAATGCTTCTGACCTTATAGAGAAGCAGAAAAGCCAAGGGAGCAGGCTCAGTGAGGGAGGTGACATAGGAGGTGGATCAGGAGATGGGTTTTTCTGTCCACAGATGTCTGCAAGGTGGTGGGGTCGGGGAGGAGACATCACAGAAATATCTGCTACTCTTAATCATTCTGCAGAATGACATCTGAAAATCCATGCCCTGGAGACTCTGGGGATATGATACAATTGCCTGAATTGTCAGACAGTTTAAATGACTGTCCCAAAATCATACAAATAGAAATAGGCAGATTTAAACCCACAGCTCTGTGACGCCAAAGTCTATGTTCTTTCTCTTCTACCACACCACCCCATGATTACACAGGAGGGTATTCTAAGATGTGTGTGCCCAATTTCACACCACTGCTGCATGTCAGGTTGCGCGCAAGAGAGAACAAGCTAGCAAGTTGCCACTAGCTAGATCTTATCTACTCCAAATTTCCTATTCTCATCCCCATTTTATACTGATCCAGGCAGAAGCAGTAACCTGACCAAGGTCACACAGTAGCTAGTATACAGATCTCTGAATTTCCACACACCTCGTAAGAGGAGAAAAGTTGCCACCTCCAGGTTTCCAGTGAAAACTATACTTTCAAGGCCAGCTAACAGTTGGAAGGTCATTTACCAAGAGGCTTCACATGCATGCTTGTTTACTTAAAAAAAAGAAAGTAGCCTAATTATAGCCCAGTGAGAAATGAGATGTTGATGTATAAATGAAATTATGAAAAAAAAAAAATCTAATGGCATGCTTGGGAAGAGCCGATAGGCTTGAAGGATGGATAGTGCTTCAAGCAGGGAAGGAGAGGGGGGCGACAAGCACTATGGCCGGGTCTTAGGCTGGGGGACAGGAGTCGCAAGTCATGCAAGTTGCTTCCAGTATCTTCCTATACACTATCCTGTCTGCGTCCAAAGCAGGGATCTTTCTGCATCCTCAGAGGGTACCTGCAAACCAACTTACAAAAGGCAGTGAGATACAATGCAAAGAACTTGGGTAACAAAATCACATGGGCTTGGCCTTGCAACTTATCAACTGAGTGGCCTTGGGTAAATCACCTCACTTCTCTGAGCCTTGATTTCTTCATATCATCAATGGAGATAATACTTATTTTGTAGGACTATAGTACAATTAAAGGAAACATACATATTTAGCATGTTCCTCAAATATATCAGGTATTAATAAACTTTATTACACTGATTACTGTAATTATTATTACTATCTATCCCTCATAATGCAAGGAGCATGTCACTGGGTTTCCAGTGGTTTCCATGGTAGTTTTCGGGATTTAGCTGTTTTCTTTAAAGGACATGGCTTTTCTTTCAAAACAGTGGGAATTGCATGTTTCTCTGAAGTAAAAGTGTTCAGCTCCCACTCAACACCCTAGCTACCTATTGTGGGTATAATTCTGAGTGGGAGGTGGGAATTATTTCTTTGAAACTTATCACTGAGCCAGAACTGAAACTGCTGAGCCAGGCTCAGTAATGCCTTCTGACTGTGGTAATTGGGGTCCCTCCCACACTTTGGAGTGTCTTTTGAAAAATGTCTATGTGCTTCTCTAGTACCTGGGCTGGCTGTGAAGTCCGAGCAGGATGTCCTGAGCCCTGCTTCCTCTGGGTCCTGGTCAGTAGATGTGCCTAACTTGAAATTTTCTCAGTCCTCCTCCAGTGCTGATCAACCAGGGCTAGCAGTGACAATTGGGCAGGGCATGTCTCAGCCCTCCTTTCTCATTTTTAGGGTGTTCTCAATCTTTCTAGTTCCCCAGAAGTAAAGACAATCAGATGCTCTGAGAAGGCCCAGAACTTATGGTTATGGGTTTGTCCCATGTCCCAGTTCCAGGATAAGATACCTGGGTAAGCATATCACTTCTGTGTATTTCCTTCATGGAATCATACAAGATTGGGCCCATTTTGGGTGACTCTCATTTATGTTGGACACAGGAAGAGTCTAGAGCTCTGAGATACTGACAGCCCACCACCAACCTCTGGACTTGAGCTGTGTATGGACCCAGGCATTGGCTCTTGCCCATCTATGTTCTAATCAAGGTGCTGTCTCTGGGTTTACAGCAACTGAAGATAGCATGGGTGGCAGCAGGCATCCTTAATCCTGTATCCCCCTCTGCTAAGTAGTTACCAGTCTCTTTACAGTGCTAAGATGTCCTCCAGAAGTAGCTGTCCCTATTATGAGATATCTATCTTCTTTGAAGTCTTTCAAAATTGCTACTCTGTATCTCCAATAAGTCCAATCCAAGTGTAAATGTTGTAGTCTCTTGGGCCGTTAATGAGGTGTGCCATTTGAGAACAAACTTTCCTTGCACAAACAGAGCAGTTTCTCTCAGTATATGGGCTCCTTGCTTATTCTTCCTGCTGGTGGTGGTATGTGAAAGACAGTTAACATTGTGCAGTCAACTCTGACAGAGTACACTGTAGAAACGTAGGGACTATGACCTAAAGCTAGAATTCAAGAGAAAACATTGTTGGAAGATGTGTTAATCCACGTTTATGATATACAATTCCTAATGGTACATTTAACATAACCAGCAAATAAATTATTTATTCACATTTTTCTGTATACTTAAGATGAGCCCTGCATTTGTGTTCATCATTAGAAACCAGTATTTGTGGGGGTACCATGAATGCTAAAGCATCATGAGTAACGATGTAACCAGCGTTAAGTAAACAGTATTAGGAAACTGCTGAGGCAAGAAGATCTATATTGTTTCATTACAAATATGTTCCAAAAAGCCATGCATTGTGAGTAATAACAGTAGTGCTAGCTTTTTCTGCATGTAGGAGATACAAAATTATCTCCAGAAACTATGCATTTGACAATAAAGAATATGAAAAGATGGCTCCGGATACTTCATGTGCACTCACTGAACAATAAACAAATACCTAAGTATCTTCTCTACACATTATTCTAAATCTTCAGCTAAATTCATGGACCTCGCATGAGTCTATAAATTTTGTAATACAATTTTTAATCAAACTGTTTATATAGACATAGGTGTCACAAAAAATCTTTGCCTGGAACCCCGCATGCCTTACGGGTGGCCTTGGGGAGATTAATGTAAAACATGTCTAGCTAGTGACTTAACTATGGAATCTTGTCACCAGAGACAGGATAAAGGAAAATATCTGAGGACTGCTTGGTACATTGTATTTCCTCCCTTATAACTGAAGGGTCACAACAAGTCGCACCTATGCACCTACAGATATGCGTAATCAGCCGTTAAAAATAAAGTTTCAAAGCAATCTTTCACAATTTGTACACATTCTCACAATACAATATTACAAGTGAGCAGCAGAATTTTATATACATTCTAAAATTCTACTATGTAAATGGAAAATGCATAGAAAAAAAGACGAAATAGGGTACGATATTGAGTTGTCTTTAAGAGGAGAAATCTGAGGGGATTTTGCTGTTTCATGTGTACTTTTCACTTTCTAAATTTGCTACAATAAAATGTACTATTTTCACTTTTATTTTTCAGTTCACTGAATTTTTTTCAACATACCTCTCTCATTACTCTGCACATGTTTCCTTTTGCCTATATACTCATGCTCTCCAACTACTTACTTTCATTTGGCTAAATCCTATTTATCTTTGAGATTCCATCAGCAACGTCACTTCCTCCACGCACCCTTCTCGGGTACCTCAAAGCTGCATTAAGTGTTCTTCTAATGAGCTTCCACATTATCCTATAGATTCTTATCACTCTACATGTAACTGAAAGTTTGTTTGCCTCTTTCCTATCAGTTCTACACTCCAGTGATGTTCATTACTGTGCTTGGAAAAGAATGAATACTGAGAAATATTTCTGAAATGAATAGATTAATGAAAATTAAAATGCAATTTAAAACTCCCTTTAAAAATATACACACATAGGCCGGGTGCAGTGACTCACGCCTGTAATCCCAGCACTTTGGGAGGCCGAGGCGGGCGGATCACGAGGTCAGGAGATCAAGACCATCCTGGCTAACACGGTGAAACCCCGTTATCTACTAAAAATACAAAATAATTAGCTGGGCGTGGCAGCGTGCACCTGTACTCCCAGCTGCTGGGGAGGCTGAGGCAGGAGAATGGCGTGAACCTGGGAGGCGGAGCTTGCAGTAAGCCGAGATCCTGCCACTGCATTCCAGCCTAGGTGACAGAGCAAGGTTCACTCTCAAAAAAAAAAAAAAAAAAAAAAGTGTGTGTGTGTGTGTGCATAAAATGTATATATATATACACACACACACAGATAAACACAACCTAGGAGATTCAGGGAAGTTTTTGTCACTGTTATTTGTTTAAGTTTTCCAATGATAGTTTAAAAAATTTGTTAATCATGATGATTAAGTTTTCACAATAATGTGTGAGCTGTGCCTCTCTCAAACCTTATTATGATGTTGGCCCATTACTCATCTGATGTGAAGAAAAAAACTGTTAATGCATGCTTCAGTAAATAAAAAGAGAATTTGTGGAATTGTGCTTTGACAGTTACAAAAAAAGTGGTAATTATTTGGGGCAGTGTTGAGAAAGTATGTTGCTAAGAACACTAATTCCATGAGATATTCTGGGGAAAAAAGAGGGAGAGAGGTTCTATAATCAAATAACTTCAGGAAATGCTGTATGCACTGGTCCCCTCTGCAGAATTACAATGTGTATTAGCATATTTCAGTGTTGTAAAAAGTCCTGCTGTAAAGAATCTGGTTAATTTATTTTTAATCCAGTACTTCTCAAACATATTTAAATATGAATCCTTCCTTTATGTAATACCTACTAACATCTATTTCCCAGAACACTTTTGGAAATGCTGGGTTTATCTCAAAATAATAAGAGTTATTTATGACAAACCCACAGCCAATATCATACTTAATGGGCAAAAACTGGAAGCATTCCCTTTGAAAACTGGCACAAGACAGGGATGCCCTCTCTCATCACTCCTATTCAACATAGTGTTGGAAGTTCTGGCTAGGGCAATCAGGCAAGAGAAAGAAATAAAGCGTATTCAGTTAGGAAAAGAAGAAGTCAAATTGTCCCCTTTTGCAGATGGCATGATTGTATATTTAGAAAACCCCATCATTTCACCCCAAAATCTCCTTAAGCTGATAAGCAACTTCAGCAAAGTCTCAGCATATAAAATTAATGTGTAAAAATCACAACCATTCTTACAAACCAGTAACAGACAAACAGAAAGCCAAATCGTGAATGAACTTCCATTCACAATTGCTTCAAAGAGAATCAAATACCTAGGAATCCAACTTACAAGGGAGGTAAAGGACCTCTTCAAGGAGAACTACAAACCACTACTCAGTGAAATAAAAGAGGACACAAACAAATGGAAGAACATACCATGCTCATGCATAGGAAAAATCAATATCGTGAAAATGGCCATACTGCCCAAGGTAATTTGTAGATTCAATGCCATTCCCATCAAGCTACCAACGAATTTCTTCACAGAATTGGAAAAAAACTGCTTTAAAGTTCATATGGAACCAAAAAAGAGCCCGCATTGCCAAGACAATCCTAAGTCAAAAGAACAAAGCTGGAGGCATCACGCTACCTGACTTCAAACTATACTACAAGGCTACAGTAACCAAAACAGCATAGTACTGGTACCAAAACAGAGATATAGACCAATGGAACAGAACAGAACCCTCAGAAATAATACCACACATCTACAGCCATCTGATCTTTGACAAACCTGAGAAAAACAAGAAATGGGGAAAGGATTCCCTCTTTAATAAATGGTGCTGGGAAAATTGGCTAGCCATAAATAGAAAACTGAAACTGGATCCTTTCCTTACTCCTTATACAAAAATTAATTCAAGATGGATTAGAGACTTAAATGTTAGACCTAAAACCATAAAAACCCTAGAGGAAAACCTAGGCAATACCATTCAGGACATAGGCATGGGCAAGGACTTCATGTCTAAAACACCAAAAGCAATGGCAACAAAAGCCAAAATTGACAAATGGGATCTCATTAAACTAAAGAGCTTCTGCACCGCAAAAGGAACTACCATCAGAGTGAACAGGCAACCTACAGAATGGGAGAAAATTTTTGCAATCTACTCATCTGACAAAGGGCTAATATCCAGAACCTACAAAGAACTCAAACAAATTTACGAGAAAAAACAAACAACCCCATCAAAAAGTGGGCAAAGGATATGAATAGACATTTCTCAAAAGAAGACATGCTTACAGCCAACAGACACATGAAAAAATGCTCATCATCACTGGCCATCAGAGAAATACAAATCAAAACCACAATGAGATACCATCTCACACTAGTTAGAATGGCAATCATTAAAAACTTAGGAAACAACAGGTGCTGGAGAGGATGTGGAGAAATAGGAACACTTTTACACTGTTGGTGGGATTGTAAATTGGTTCAACCATTGTGGAAAAGAGTATGGCAATTCCCCAAGGGTCTAGAACTAGAAATACCATATGACCCAGCCATCCCATTACTGGGTATATATCCAAAGGATTATAAGTCATGCTGCTATAAAGACACATGCACACGTATGTTTACTGTGGCACTATTCACAATAGCAAAGACTTGGAATCAACCCAAATGTCCATCAGTGACAGACTAGATTAAGAAAATGTGGCACGGTGGGGGCGGAGCAAGATGGCCGAATAGGAGCAGCTCCAGTCTCCAACTCCCAGCGCGAGCGACACAGAATACCGGTGATTTCTGCATTTTCAACTGAGGTACTGGGTTCATCTCACTGGGGAGTGCCGGATGATCGGTGCTGGTCAGCTGCTGCAGCCCGACCAGCGAGAGCTGAAGCAGGGCGAGGCATCGCCTCACCTGGGAAGCGCAAGGGGGAAGGGAATCCCTTTTCCTAGCCAGGGGAACTGAGACACACAACACCTGGAAAATCGGGTAACTCCCACCCCAATACTGCGCTTTAAGCAAACAGGCACACCAGGAGATCATATCCCACACCTGGCCGGGAGGGTCCCACACCCACGGAGCCTCCCTCATTGCTAGCACAGCAGTCTGTGATCTACCGGCAAGGCAGCAGCGAGGCTGGGGGAGGGGCACCCGCCATTGCTGAGGCTTAAGTAGGTAAACAAAGCTGCTGGGAAGCTCGAACTGGGTGGAGCTCACAGCAGCTCAAGGAAACCTGCCTGTCTCTGTAGACTCCACCTCTGGGGACAGGGCACAGTAACAATAACAAATGCAGCAGACACCTCTGCAGATGCAAACGACTCTGTCTGACAGCTTTGAAGAGAGCAGTGGATCTCCCAACACGGAGGTTGAGATCTGAGAAGGGACAGACTCCCTGCTCAAGTGGGTCCCTGACCCCTGAGTAGCCTAACTGGGAGACATCCCCCACTAGGGGCAGTCTGACACCCCACACCTCACAGGGTGGAGTACACCCCTGAGAGGAAGCTTCCAAAGCAAGAATCAGACAGGTACACTCGCTGTTCAGAAATATTCTATCTTCTGCAGCCTCTGCTGCTGATACCCAGGCAAACAGGGTCTGG